>NC_056619.1:1456614-1636614 GCF_018340385.1 Cyprinus carpio
AGGAAAAATGCATTGTTGGTTGGAGCCACCTAGTGTGCAGGCATGAATTAGCAGAAGGCGAACAACCGTTTCATGTTTTTGGTGTGAAAGCACCTTTTGTTGACGATTTGCCTCGCTTTTTCACATTGCACTCAGTGTGGAAAGGCTATATTCACCACCTAAATTCCATTTGCCATTAAAAAGCTTTCATTTGACATATTTTACTGACAAATTAGAATCCAGCTATGTGAGCCTTTGCTCCTGACCTTTTCTAATTTTAGAAATGAAGATGCTTCAATGTCATGGGTTTTTTTTTTAATTAATTAATTAATTTATTTATTTTTTGCCCTGGTTTGGGCATCTTTGTTTTAGAGGATAAACATTTATATGTGTCCCTGCAGCACAGAAGCAGTCATAAGTAGCACAGGTATATTTGTAGCAATAGACAACAATACATTGTATGGGTCAAAATTATAGATTTTTCTTTTATGCCAAAAATCATTCGAATATTAAGTAAAGATCATGTTCCATGAAGATATTTTGTAAATTTCCTACCGTAAATGTATCAAAATGTAATATTTAATTAGTAATATACATTGCTAAGAACTTAATTTGGACAACTTTAAAGATGATTTTTTTTAGAATTTTTTCAACCTCAGATCATTGTCCATACATCAATGGAAAGCTTATTTATTCAGCTTTCAGGTGATGTATAACTCTCAATCTCAATTTTAAAAAAATTACCCTTATGACTGGTTTTGAGGTCCAGAGACACATATCTCTTTATATATAAATAGCTATACATTTTAGATGCTACATTTAGATTTTAGGGTTTATCCGAACATGAAAAAATATACACTAGCTATAAATACAAATTACGATTACACACTTTTATCGCTAATGTTTGATGATGGCGATCAACATCAATGATGATACTATGACACAGGGAAAACACACTATGTTTCAGTCCTCCAGGATTCAGGAAAAGTAGATCAAAGTTGATCAGACTCTCACCTCTTTTTTTCAGGTAACGGAAGCTAAAGGCAAAATTACGCTGTCTTTCTCCTGGCACCCAGCTGACATTAACCGATGTTTGTCCAGCTTCAATGTTGATTGCAGATGGTGGTTCTGCAGAGGGAACATGTAGATAATATAATATTGTAGATCAGAAAAGGTTATATTGTGTCCTGTAACACACACAACGGAAAATGCTGGAATTTTGGCTGTGCAGTTTCACCTCCATCCAACAAGGTGGCGCCCTCTATTTCTATAGGCTCCCCATCACCAGCAGCGGTGAGTGCTCTGAGCATGAAGTGGTATTGGATCTGAGGATTCAGACCCTTCAGTGTGAACTCAGTATCGAGGGGCAGGTTGATGGATTCCATCAGCTGTTCGCTCGAAATTCCAGGCACAGCTGAATAGAGGACAGAACAGAATCCCATTAGAATGAATAAGACTTCACATTAAGCTTCCCTTTGTAAAGGTGCTCATTAATAACTGATAACTTGTCCTTAAATACATAAAAATCACTGATAGGCAGTGTTGGGGGTAATACATTAAGAGAGTTAAGCGAGTTACGTAATCAGATTATTTTTTTCAAGTATCTAGCAAAGTAATGCATTACTTTTTAATTTACAAGAAAATATCTGAGTTACTTTTTCAAATAAGTTACTTTGTTTTCCCATGTATTGACTGGCAACTCTTGTGTTGCCATGTTGAGAGAAATGGGGAGCAAGTGCAGAGGCGTTGTGTGCGCTGTGTGAACATGATGCTAATGTTGTTCTAGACTAAATGTCAACATGCATTAATTCATCTCACTACAGAAAAACAGATAAAAAACCCCCCCTGCTTTAAATATGTTAAATAGCACAAATATCCTTTATGTGTTTAATCCCATTTTATTAACCAGTGTCTTCAACTTTCTATAATAAAAAAAAACCAAAAATTAAAAATTAAAAACGTAAACTGACTTTTCCTTCAGCCTGAGGCTTATTAATTTTAGTTTTGGTGTGAAAGGGCTTTAACGTTTGTCAAAAATAGAACTTTTTATATTAAAAACAAACAAGCAAGCCCTGCCCAGGTTTAAAAAGTAATGCGCAAGTAACACAAATATAGTGCAAAAGTAACAACACAATTCTTTCTATAAAAACGTAACTAACGTTATTATTAACGTAAACATTATTTTAACACATTACTATTAAAAATAACTTTCCATAACACTGCTGATAGGCAGATATATCAGCATATCTCCAAGGTAAACAAGCTGTTTCCATGTGTACTATTTAACATTTTAAGGTAAATACCATCCATTTGTAAACTACTGACTGTACTCTGGCTTGGAATCATCAGTCACACTGCTGTAACAGAAACAATTGTAGCACTTAATTCACTGATACTGTATTATTTTCTTTGCTGCTTAAACTGCTGTAACAGAAACAATTGTAGCACTTAATTCACTGATACTGTATTATTTTCTTTGCTGCTTAAACTGTATTTATAATGGTTGATTCCTGCAAATTCTCACTGGTTTTATGTTAAAGCTGTTTCAAAGTGATCTATATTATATAAAGTGCTAATTTAACTTATAATAAATAATCCTGAGTTGACCTACGTTCATAGTACTGTAGCAGGTAGCCTGTGAGCACTCCGTTGGGTTTGTTTGGAGCTCCCCAGCGCAGGGTCATCTCTGTCTCAGATGGGCTCTCGAAGGTCAAGAATGAAACTGGTCCAGGAGCTGGATGCCAGAAGAGCACAAGTTCAGGTGATCTAAATCCACATTCATAGAGGTTTTCACATGCGCTGTAAAAAATGACCTTACCGCCCTCTGGAGTGCTAAAGTGATATGCCTTTGAATGCGGACCTTCACCTTTGCTGTTGAAAGGTGCAACTGTGAGAGTATAGTTCGAGTAAAACTGCAAGTCGCTCACGACCATCTCCACCTTATTTCCATGAACCACAATCACTCTGTTCCTGTCTGCCGCTGGTTCTTGCATCGGCAGGCTTCTTCGGCTGTGAGTTCTGGGGCCTTTCTTTCTCAGATGGATCTCGAGAGAGAGAAAGAGAAACAACTATGAGAATCAGCAGCCCCTCTAAAAATGTTTATGTTCTGGGAATGTTTTCAGCGGCAAGTTTTATATTCTGCTAAAAGGTAGGATAACATTCTCTAAAAACATTCTAAAAATGTTTCTTGATAACATTATTAGAACATTATCTCCTAACATTCTAATAAAGATTTTAGCGGGAGCTTCCCAGTGCACTAGATGTAGAATTGTGGATGTGAATAACAAGAGAAAATGTGATTAGATTCCGGCTGTTATCAGTTGATCAGATCCCTACACGATGATAATGTCTTTAACATCAACAAGTAGCCAACATCATCTAATCTATGCTATTAATTTCATTTTAATGACTGTAGTAATACATTTCAGCAGTATGAGATCCAGCAGTGCTTTAATCAGACAATCTATATTTTTATCTGCAGTGTTGAGGAAAGTTAATTTTAAAAATAATGCATTACAATATTGCGTTAGTCCCTAAAAAAGTAACTAATCACGGAAAGTAATGCATTACATTACTTTGCGTTACTTTTTCAATCTGGGCAGGGCTTGCTTGTTTGTTTTTAATATAAAAAAAAGTTATATTTTTGGTAAACGTAAAAGCCCTTTCATACCAGAAGCTAAAAAAATAATAATCATCATGAAGAAAAAATAAAGTAAATTCACCAGGGATGTGATTTTTCCGTATAAATATGGATTTCCGTATTTTCTGACCTCTGAGGGATTACCCACGTGATTTGTGTAGATCTGAGTTTTTTTTTGAGGAGGAGAAGGAGAAGGAGAAGGGGGGGGGGGTCAGGTTGGTTACTGCATGATGATTGAAATCGCGCAAATGGCCTTAAGCTAGCACCATCTGCAGGACAGTTCAAAACGTTCAAATGATTTAAAGCGCCAAACGCGAGCAGAATCAGCACTGAAACGTGTTACTCGACCCAGTGACTTTTTATGAATGCCGGTGAGAATTTGTGATTGGTAGTGCTGTCATAAAATTCACAACAGTTGTGATGTAATTATATAACAGGCTGTAGTGTGACGCGCTGCATGCCTGCTGTTACAGTACTGTTTTTGGTTTCGATTCACTGTTAGTGCTGCGCTTGGTTTGAGATGCTTTAATTTGCATTTGGGACGCAACATTCGTCATTAGAAACGTTTATAAATGTGTTGTTGTTTACATAATCCTTCAGAAATCATTCTAATATGCTGATTTGCTGCTCAAGAAACATTTCTCATTATTATCAATGTTAAAACAGTTTTGCAGCTTAATATTTTTGTGGAAACAATGATACCACTCAAACATTTGTGTAAGATTTAAAAAAGAGAGAGAAATTAATTTTATTCATCATGCATGAAAGTGACAAAAAGTGAGTGAAGACATTTAAAACGATTTCTATTTAATAAACGCATTTACAAATTTAATTCATATATTTGATAAATGTAAATAAATGCTGTTCCTTAAACTTTATAAATGATGAAGAAAATTCTGCTTTGCATCACAGGAATACCATTACATTTTATAATATATTAAAATTTTAACTTAACTTTTGTATTTGTAATAATATTTCACAATTTTTCTTTTTTTCTTTCTTTCTTTCATTTTTTTTACTTCATTTTGATCAAATAAATTCAGCCTTGATGACCAGAAGATTTCAAAATCATTAATAATTGCAATGTTTCCAAACTTTAATAATAATAACGATTCTATATACTTCACTATAATATATTATAGTACTTTATTATAATATATTATTATATTGTTGTCATGATTATTAAATGCTACTTTTTATTTTTTACGTTACACCCAACACTGTTTATCTGTAATTTTAAAAACACATTGTTCATGAATCATTTTGAACTACTGATCGCTTAGGCACACACAGCAAATAACCAACATTATCTAATCACATGTTTTCTTGCTGTTTTGTCATAACAAACATAGTTTGGGTTTTACTTTCAACCAAAATTAGACATCTGAGCAACATTTGAGTCCACATCCAATGTCAAATGGGAAGCATCCCACTAAAATCTTTATTAGAATGTTAGGATATAATGTTCTAATAATGTTATCAATAAACATTTTTAGAATGTTTTTAGAGAATGTTATCCTACATTTTAGGAGAATATTTTGGGAACTAAAATAAAACTTGCCGCTGAAAACATTCCCAGAACTTAACCTAATGTTCTCATAACATTTTTAGAACAATACAATTTCTAGCTTGGAGCCAAGTGCAGAAACTATAAATGATGGTTTATAGATCATGTACCTTGTAGCCAAGTAAGTGTCCGCGGACAGATTCCATGCTGACTGGACTCCATCTTACCAGGACAGTGGTTTTGTTCAGCTCGGTCACTGCCACCTCTGAAGGAGCTTCCAGAGGTACTGTGAGATATTGAGAGGCATTTCTATGAAACTGTCAAAAGATTTTTACAAATAAACTGAAAAATATATTTTTTTTCTGGAAATGCTGGGCTAAGATAAAGCAAAGAACAGGGTAAAACTGAAGCAGGAAAATGTTTAAGAACGCACAGTCTTCCCCCGAGTAGCCGATCTCAGCATCGGGTTCTGGTCCTACACCAAGCTCATTGACTGCCTGAACTTTAATCTCAAAGGGGATGAAGGTCCCGGTGCCGTTCACGATGAACGGAGGATTTGAGGCGCTACTTTCCTTCCAATGTGGACTACTGCCTGAAGCTTGACGCCAGTAGATCTTGTACTTAAAACCTGGTCCATTAAACTGTCGCTGCTCCAGTTCCTTTCAAATGTAAAAAAGTAAAAAAAAGAAAAAAAAAAGAGATTAATTGTGACGATTGCATCAAAATCACCTCTTTGTCACATGTAATATGGCTTTCTCTTTTGGAGAAGACTCCTGGACAGCGACCGTCCTGCAGACTTCAGCTCAAATGCCTGTCTGTAATGATCCACACTGAACACCTGAGCTACTTCAAGTGTGTAGGACTGGAGTTGAGCTGAAGTCTGCAGAATGGGGCAGCTCTGGAGATCGTTAATCACCTGCCATGTGATGACCATACTGTTAGAATCAGTAGACACCGTCGTCACATTCTCTGGGTTCATGTCAGGTTCTGTGTGCGAGAGAGAACATTCATATAATAAGGATTTTTTCTTCTATTTGTTAATATTTATTTTTGCCGTTTTTTTTTTTTTTTTGCTTTATTATGATAAGACAGTTGTTAGACCGGAAGTGAAGGGGAAGAGAGAGGGGGGTGAGATTGGAAAAGGTCAGTTTTGCAGTGAAAAAACCTTTACATGTCTGTGCCATGGAAAAGTGTTACTGCAGCGCTGGTAGCCTTGTGGGCAGTGCAGCGCTGTTACGCTCCGGACATCCCAAAATCGAATCCCAACTCGAGGACCTTTCAAAACCACAACCCCCTCAAACCCCATCCCCCAAACTCCCTCCCTCCATAACACTCACCCTATCAAAACAAAAACCTAGCTAAATAAAAGCAAAATGCCAAAAATAAATGTTATTGGTCACTCCTGTAGCTGGAAGCATGAGCACTGAAGAGCTTGTGGAATATGTTTCAGAGCTCAGAGAGTCTTACTGGCTGCTGGCGTGCTGTATGAGTCTGAGGGAGGACTGGGCTCGCTCATTCCTATGCCATTGACAGCTCTGACCCGGAAGTGATATGTGTTGTATGGCTGCAGGTGGATCTCCAGGTGTCTGATGTCTTGAGGAACTCTTCTGTACTCCTCCCAGCGGCCCTTTTCTGGATTCTGCTCCTCTTTCCTCTCAATAACATACTCTGATGGACAACAGAGATGAAAGGTCAGTCAAACTGTAGCAATGTCTGATCCAAAAGGTTCTTGAAAAAACTTTTTGTCCTAATCCTAAAACGAGAGTTTTTTTTTTTTTTGGTGGAGCATCTAGAGTGTATTGAGGATTTGATAAAAGGGGTGCTCCATAATGCTCACTTCGCCTTATTTTGGGTAAAAAAAATTAAATAAAATAATACTCTTTTTTTAAAGAAATGTGAAGTAAGGATATAAGAATCCATCAATATTGAGGAACAGTGTTTTGTAAAGGGCTCTGATGAGAAGCCAGCAGGATTTTTCCTCAGTGGATGTGTAAGATTTTTTTCATATTACATACACATGAACAAATTGCTGGCACTATAAGAAGTTTATAATAAAACAGAGGTCAAAAAAGTCTTGGACCTTTCTAATGATGTATAATGGTGTCAAGATTGAATAAACAGAATACAAGCAGTGGGCTGTTGTGAGCACAGTCAAAGATTTGATTTCGATTACCAGATACAGGACTGTTGTTTTCAGCGCCTGGCATCCAGGACAACGTGACACTTCGATCCTTCTTTTCAGACAACCCCAGAGAGTGAGGAGAACCAGGCTTATCTGAGGAGTGTCCAACACATCAGTGTCTTTCAGAAGCAAGGCAATGTCAAACATTGTATTTGGTGCCAGTGACAGACTCACCCTGTACGGTGATGGAGCCGGTGGCGCTGACCGAGTCCAGTTTAGTGCTGATCTCACAGCTGTAGATTCCCGAGTCCTCCATCTGAACGTCAGTGATCTTCAGAGAGCCATCGGTGTATTCACTGTATCTGCAACCATTGAGATCCCAAACTATAAACACCAGCAGATCCACTGCAGGAAAATTAGGCTCTTATGACCAGCTGGTTTTGGCAGCAGTGCACTGGAGTTATCGCCATGTGTGATGTTTACATACTCATGGGACCGTTTTGTTCAATTAGTTGCACACGCTGATACAGGCATCTCTAAAGAGAGCGGCCAGTGAACTTTTACCCAATATTTACTCAAAATAAACACAAAAATGAACAGATTTAACAGGAACTCAGCTTTGACACCACTTCTGTTAACTGATACCGATGAGCTCAAAATAGCAGAGATAAGTTTTATGTGGTGTGTTTACTTGTCATCATTAGCAGATGATGTGATCTTGTGTTTGTCCTTCTTCCACTGAATCGTGGGTTGTTTTAACTTGTGGTCCACTGTATATTTGCACTGCAAAACAGCATCATCTCCACGTAAAACCCGCAGATCCTGAGGAGGGTCCACAATCTTAGTTCTGTCTGGAGACAATAACATGAAACGGCATTCACTACACATTTAACCTCATTAATGTGACATACAGGAGAAAGATTCAATGATTCAAAGACCTGAATGTGTTTTTGGACTAGGTTTTTGGACTACTTCCCCTCCTTCAACCCACACTGTAGGGAGCATTCTAGGATGTGCACCCATCTATCTACCCACCTGTGGCTCAGTGGTAGAGCATTGCATTAACAGTGCAAAAGGTTGTGGGTTCAATTCCCAGGGCACACACAAAAATATGTATAGCCTGAATGCACTGTAAGTCGCTTGGATAAAAACGTCTGCTAAATGCATAAATGTAAATACCTGCATAAACTATTGGCATGAATTTGGAAATATTAACACAACAGTAGCCTCAACAATGTCAAAAACACCTATTATAACAGTTATTTGACAAACATTAACCAAGAGAGTGTGTGGAAAATAAAGTTCTTACTACTCTGCCTTTCAAAAGGTTGGGATCAGTGAAATTTTAAATGTTTTTTTGTTTTGTTTTTTATGGAGTCTCTTATGCTTAATTTTTTGGGACCTGTAAGACTTTTTTCTTTGATTCTTAGATGAATAAAAAGTAATAAAAAACAAAAAAAGTAAAAGTATTTATTTCGTAAAAAAAAAAAAAAAAAAAAAGACTAACTTTTGAATTGTAGTCAGGGGCGGTTTCTTCATTAGGGCGATAGGGCGATGATTTTTTCTAAAATTTTTAAAGGGATAGTTCACCCAAAAATGAAAACTAAGTTTATTTTTTCCTCACAGTTTTTTTCTGTTTTTCTGTTTTTACTGTATACATAAATTGTGAAAAATGAAAGATACAAATGTTTTAATCTACCTTGAAATACGCTTGCAGAAAATATATTTTTGTGGGAATCATCGTCAGTCTGTAACTTGGTAAAACATGATCTTTATTTAAAATGTTTCAAGTCTTAATACTTTTCCTTTTGTTCTACTGGGATAAATAATACCAGGATGTACGTATGCTAAAATTGTCGGATATGATGCCCTACCTCGAATATTGTCCACCAATTGCCACTGAAAGTAGTGTATATTGTAACACAAAATTTCTATTTTGAATTAACACTGTTCTTTTTAACTTTTTCATTTATCAAAGAATCCTGAAAAAAAATAAATAAATAAAAAAAAAAAAATAAAATAAAATTCACAGATCACAGGTCCCCCCAAAAATATTAAGCAGCACAACTGTTTTTTTTTTTTTTTTTGTAACATTGATTGTAAATCAGCATATTAGAATGATTTCTGAAGGATCTGAAGACTGGAGTAACGATGCTAAAAATTCAGATTACCTTCACAGACTTAAATTATAATTTAAAGCATATTAGAAAAGTGTTACTTTAAATTGCAAATATATTTCACAAAATCAGTTATTGTTTTTTATCCCCCATATTTTTGATCAAATAAATGCAGCCTCGATGAGCATAAGAAACTTCTTTAAAAAACATCAAAATCTTACTGTTCCCAAACTTTTGCATTTTGAAAACAAAAAAACATTTGTGTATAAAGCAAGCAGATTGTGTAATTTTGATTGCATGTTGAGCGATAAGCTACTGCACCTTCAGTGTGAAATGTGATAGGTTTGCATGGATTTGGACTTACTCAAGACCTGCAGCTCAGCACTGATGCTCCTGTTGCTGTGTCTCACTGAGCACGTGTACATGTTGCTGTCATCTTCACTCACGTCACTGATCTGAAGATTTCCATCGCTCGTCTGAGACATTTTAGCATTGGCCAGAGCTGGACCAGAGTTGAAAATCTCCCTGCATACATTCAAATCCACTGCGTTATAAACACATCCTCCAAAAAAGCTGATTACTAGTGCATTATTTTTTCTCTAATTTCCAGAACTTCAGAACACGTGTTATAAAATAATTATATTTGTATTATAAAAATGGGTCTTTTCATCAAACACTAAAGAGACGACATATATCATTGCTTCTCATTGAAAGTTTTGTGGATTTTTATGTTAATATGTTGAATAGGCTCCCTTATTATGCTAGCAAAGTTTTTTTGCACAAAAATAAAAATATATATGTGAGAAATTATTATTTTCAACTGGATAATGTCATTGCATAGGAAATAGCATCCTATTCTATAAATGCTTTGTCCATAAGAGGGGTATTTTAAGCTAAGAAACTTGCAGTATGTTTTTATGGTACAAATACCTGTTTTCTGGAAAACTGATTTCTCATGTCACGATCCCTTTAAAACATAGCAAACGTGTTCAAAGCCAAAACAAAAACCCCATGCTCACCAGTCGACTTTGGGTTGTGGGGAGCCAAAGGTGTGGCACTGCAGCAGAGCCGTTTGCCCTTCTGTGGCCTTGTACACGAGTCCGTCTGCCGTCAGGATCTGAGGAGGCAGCTCTGGCAGACAGAGGGGAAGCGGTTTACTCACATATAGCACCAAAAAGAGTCACGTTTTCCATGTGCTGACAGCATTCATTTTTAAACACAAACCCATATTCACACTGGAGTGACAGCGTTCCCAGGCTTTCTCCAGCGTGGAGCGAACACATGCAGATAGCTGAAGGGCACTGGATTAAATGGTGCTCACCAACTACATGGACGCGTGTGTTGACCAGGATGTTGCCGTGTTTATTGGTGGCCTCGCACTGATAGACCGCCGTATCGCTGTACTGAACGTCAGTCAGGATCAGTGTCCCTGAACTCACATGCCGTCTCGAGTCCGAGTCCGTTCCTGCCACACACAGAGACCAGACGTAGACGTGAACCACAGAGGTCCACAAAGAGTAAAGTGCCTCAAAAGAGTTAGGAAAACAATGACACATTTCCTATTGCGTGGCGTTTACCAGAGAAAAGATCCATTGGATAATTATGAATTAATGTTTAAGACGATTTCTTGACATACACAGTCATATTTAAACACTTCTCTCTTCCTCTTATGTCCCTCATTTTCGCCCAACACTACAAAAACATGTGAACTAACACACCAGCACACACTGTCATGTCTCCTGCGAGTCACATCACCAAAGTTTGCAGCTTCGCAGAAATATACTGTATCTGATATTTATACTAAATCTCAAACACTTACGTAAAGCACCAATGTAAGGACACGTAAGCTGAAGTAGTGAGGCTAGGCCACCTGATGGCACTATAAATGAGAAAATCGTGCTAGAACTGCAGAAACCGCTGGTCCAATTCACTTCTAAATTGACCCGCAGGATATTTGTGTCTCATGAAAAACATGGCCAATCATAAGAACAGAAGAAAATATGAGCCTCCTGGTGATGCTGTCAGTGGTGTCATGTATATTCAATCAGTTATTTTGGTGTTATTAGTGGTGCTTTCAGCTGTTTCTTTAATATAGTAATAAAGCCATCAAAACTACACAAAGTAAGTATACAGAGACTAAGAAACGTATTCTGGAGCACACTGACAGCTCTTTGCATTGCGTCAGCTGATCAGTGTTTGGTTGTGCATCTGTTGGTACCTGCGATGGGAACGCCATTGATGCTCCAGGTGATGTTTGGGGTGGGAATCCCCTCAGCTTGACAGTCCAGCCTCACAGTCTCTCCTGGGGCGTACAGGTGGTCCTCAGGACGCCTGGTCCAGTACGGAGCAGCTGCCAACAATAAAGACCGCTCAAGCTGTTATAAAAGCGTGTGATCTGTTGTAGTACATACTACTGTATGTCATCTGGCAAGTGTCAGCATGTGTGTCTTACCCTCTACTGTCACGGAGTAGTGGTGTTTAACGGAGCCCTGGCTGTTTTGGGCAGTGCATGTGTACTCGCCATCATCCGCCTCCGACACGCTCTCGATCTGGAGCCAGCGCTTGTATTTCAGCATCCGGACCCGCGCCGGAGACAGAGGGCTGTCCATCCGTTCCCACTGCACCTCTGGAGTGGGGCTTAAACAGAAGCAAAGTGATCCTTAAAGACTGCTGCCACCCCAGTCGAATGAGACCAGCCCATCTGACCCCTCTCCAGCGCTCAGACCGAGAACTGAGGTGCAAGGGCCTTCCCTCATGATAAACTGAACAATCATCAAATGAATATTATTGCTCTGTTCCTGCTCTTTGGAAGCTCCTGCAGATAAAAGCATCTGCTAAATGCATGAATGTAAATGTCAGTTTGTTTGGTTTCACAGTGTGTGTCGCCTTTATGTACTTTCTCAAGACAAAAATGAAGAGAGAATATTAAAAGCAGAAGATTAAGAACTTAAAAACGTTATTTTACATTTCCAGTAAACTCTTGCTCTGCAAACACCATTCACAGCTTGAACATGTCTGTTTTGGCCAGTGCCCATGACAGAAGCAGCATCATTATTATTTTAATACGGCTGTTTCTACTTGGGCGATTATTGTCTCAACGTCCTTAGCTGTTATATACACAATATTACATATGTATAATATCCATTATAGGCTGCATGCCTTGTTACCTGTTTATTGGATTTATGTCTGCTATATGTTTAGCCATGTGTCAGTGCTGTCTTTGTCTTGAGAAGAATGGTTGATACACTGTTAAAAATCGCTGTAAAAAAACGGCCAAATTTTGACGGTAACATACTGTTTTTCATTAAAACAGTGCATTCTGGGTAATATTCATCTTTTTCGAGAAGGTAGCCTGCTGCTATATATCGTAAATTAACAACGTTCAAAGTCGACACTCAGAAGCTGTGTTTCAAATCACACCCTACACCGTCATTCACTTTTCCCTACATGAGTTTACTAATACAGTCCACCTGACAGAGAGAATGAAAACTAATGAGTGAATTCAGACAGTGATGAGCAGAATCACTGAAGAAAAGAGAAACAAGACAAACACAAGAACTACAACTGACTTCAGCCACAGCCTTAGATGAAATCAGCTGAAGATTTAAACAATCAACAAACAGCTTTACCAGCTTCACTCATTACTAACCAGACTGACTTTATTTCTTTCAGATCAGAGATCAAAAGATCTTATTGAGAGTTATAGAGATTCAGATGATGATGTTTTACTGTTTCGTTTGACGTTTCCATTGCGAAGATCAGTGTTTGCTTTAGTTAGGCTCCTGACCCTTGAGTTTTGAACTTTAAATTCTGTTTGATTGTTGTATTTGTGTCTTAATGATACATCTGTTATAGCTGTGTTTATTTGGATGGTCAAGTGATTATGACTGTTTCTGTCAGCCATGATCAACTAGACTGACTTAAAATGTTGCTAGAATAATTTGATGTTAAAACATGTGTGAATTAATTTTTTTGTTTTAACTTTATAAGATTGAACAATAATGTGACAACTAAAACATATTGATATGAGAACAGCTTGGGCTTGAAGCATTTAGAGTTTCATTGTCAGAAAAAGACATCAACAATCAGCATATGAATCTCAACAATGGTGACAATCAAAAGGTTCATGATGCAGTGCATGCTGGGTACCAGCACAGGACAAAACTCATGACTCCCAGCATGCATTGCTGCATGAATAAATTATGCCCCTAAATTGTCCACTTATTTTCTTGAATTCTCATGTGCTTATATTTTTGCTTTTGTCTTAAGTTTTAGTAGCATGTTTTGTGATGTTCAGAACTTAACTGAATATTTATTTTGTGGATTGTCACCATTGCTGTGATTCAACACTGATTCTTGATGTGTCCGTCTAAATTATAACAAAGGTTTTTTTTTTTTAAATGAGTGATATTTTCTTAACAGTCTTTCATAACTTGCAGTTCAGCAGTGTTCTTCTTTTGCTGTAGTATCTTTCCAAGTTCTAAAGACACATTGTTATTGCATATTAAAAAAAAAAAAAAAAAAAAAATACCCTTAGTGTTGAGAAGTCACGGTTCAAGAGCGCAACTAAAGTAAACACTGATCTCCATCACGGTAGTGAAAAAAACACCTAAACCTCTGTAACTCTCAATCAGATCTTCTCTAGATGTCTGACAGAAATAAAGTCAGTCTGGTTAGTAATGTGAATCTGGTGAAGCTGTTTTAGGAGTTGTTTGATCAGATCTTGAGAGATTTAATGTCTTTTATTTCAGTTGATTTCATCTAAGGCTGTGGCTGAAGTCAGTTGTAGTTCTTGTGTTTCTCTTTCCTTCAGTGATTCTGTTTGTTAATAGCAGCTGTTCATCACTAATGCTCAATCATCAGTTAATCACAGAATTATCTCATTAACTTCACTGATTCAGTGTTACTCGAACACTCTGTAGTGTGCACACATTATCAGTGTTCATTTAAAACTGAGGATTTTGTTGTGGGGTTTAAAGGGTTAAAGATTTAAGATGAAGAAAAAACAGCATGAAACATAATTTAACAGTAATAAACTGTAATTAATTTACAGGAAACAAACTGTAGAAAACCAGTTATTTACTGGCACCCCTGCTGTTTTTCTACAGTTTGTTGCCGTTGTCAAGGATAAACAGCAATATACTGTAAAATGTAAAAGTCAGATTTACCAAATGAAAAAAAAGTTAAGCAAAGTCATACACTGATGATGAGATTAAATACTGAACTCAGCTGTATTAATGTGTTTTTGCACAAGAGAGATCTGTTAGTTTAATGTAGTTTTGTGGTTCACCATTGTGCTGGAGAGTAGAGCCTGTGCTTCACTCAATGATGAGCCACAAACACTGATGTTCTGCTGCTTTATTTAAAGACAGTAACTGTGGAGTTGTTGATACAGTGATGATATCTGTGTTAAGTATTTAAGCACATACATGTGTGCTATAGCTGACAATGAACTACTGTGATTTGAGTAAAAGTCATGCATTTAGTTACTTTATTACTACACATTAAGTGTTTGCAGTTTTATATTAAGAAATCTTCCTTTTCACTGGACTCAAATGAAATAAATTCATAGTACTAACTTTGTAGGAATGATAGTTTTTAATCTTGAACTGTTTGAAGCAGTGGGAGTGGAGTTAGTTTCCATGGTAGAATTTACAGTAAAACACTGTAAAAAAAAAATCAAGAGTGGTAAATAAACTTTTAATATCAGTAAATTAACAGTACTTTACTGGCACCCCTGCTGCCAGTAAATTACTGTTATTTAACGGCAATTTTTTTTACAGTGTAAACGCCACTGTGCGTGTTGGATATTGAACGGTAAGGCTTTTAATGTGATTTTTGAACTTCAGACAGCAGCAGCAGATTCCTCCTCACGCTTAATGTTTTATTCAGACATTTAAACTGACAAAACACCTGTAAACCACAGTAAATACGTGCAGCACACACGTCAAATTCAAATGTTACTTGGCTGGTTGTTTTGGTTGCTGTCAGCTGAAGAGTGTAATGTCTGTTAGTGTTGTGCTGCTGATTGTAAAGTCAGCGGCCCTGACAGGACACTGGCTGAATACTCACAGGCCTTTTGGGATGCACTCTAGAGTCAGCGTTTGGCCCCTGAGCACCAGGTAAGAGCTGTGGGATCCCGCTGGCTTCTGCAGCTGGGGCCGCCGGTTCTTCACCACAGAATTTGCTGTGAGAACAGAAGAACACATTTAAGTGTGTAACATATGTAACCCTGCATGGTTCCCTGAGGAGAGAATGAGGCGCCGTGTCTTAGTCACACTTCCCTCCACAGATGTCAATATTCAGTAAAATTATAATAATCATAATACTTAGACAAAGTACTGTAACTGCTGCTTGCAGTGCTAGTATTATTAATATTTTTTTTCAATGATCCTCTTTAGACCATATTCTGTATACAGTCTCCACTTCCTTTCAGTATAGAAAAGTGAAGTCAAAACCTCGCGTCCGCGCAGTAGTGATCACAGTTATGACACCACACCCCCGTTTTAAAGCATCAAATAATTAAATAATATACATCAGTATGATAAAAACTACCTAAAATGATGGAAATAATCTTTGGGGAAATGTTTTTGAAGTTTAATCTGATTATTTAGTTTACGTGGAGAGGGCGGGGTTTATGGCCAGTGCTGCAGTCAGCCACCAGGCTTCACTTTACAGGACGAGTGCAGCACACTTGCTGTGGACATGCTTCAGCTTGCTTCTTTTGGTTTTGTGTTGTAAATCATCCCTGGGTTTTGTTATCGTAATATTACTTGATTTGAAACAGCCTGCATATTCACATGCACAGAGTATGGGACTGAATCAGAAGAGAGTTTACACACAGGGTGTGACACTGATGGAGATGCGCTCTTTAGGGAGGATGACGCTGGCGCTGATGTAGTGGGCATTGCAGGTGTAGTCTTCTCTGCTGTCATTGACTATTAAGTTGGCAAAGTACAGATTTCCATCAAGACTCGTGGTCACCCGCTCGTTCAGAGGGATGTGGCGCAGCTCTGAACAACAAATACATAAATAAAGAGAGAGAAAATGAATCGATTCAAATATAATGCAGGGCAATTGAGTTTGGCAAAAGTAGATTCAATAGAAGACTTACGTATGTCCATCCAGTGTATTTTGGGAGTGACAGAGCTCTTGGGAGGGTTACAGTAGAGGACTGCGCTTTCGCCCTCCTCAAACGATCTTGTTTTCTGCCTCTTCTCTTTGGCCAAGGTTGGGATGGCTGTGAAATAGCCAGAATAATTCTTTAAGGTTTGTGCTTTGACAGACAGCAGCAACTCTAATGACATGTCACATGGTCACATTCATGCATGAATGACTTCAGACTCTCACACTGTTTTGGAATGAAATACTGGAGTACTGTGTACTGCCTATGGTCTTAATTCAGCGATAAAACGTTGTAATGCTGTCGTCACATAAGCTTACAGCACTGAATGAGTAGTTCAGCACTTTTAGTCTGGGGCATCTTTTGCATGTGAATTCAGTTTGTGAAGTATGGCTTACAGGAGACCTCGGGCTCGCTCTTGTTCTGATAGTCTGTACACTGACCTGATCTCTCTGGAGCCACAAAGTCTGCTCACTAACTGAGATATTGATCTGTCCTTCATTTTGTTTTCTCCAGCTAGCTTAAAACACACATCAATAATGGACATTGATTCATTCTTGATTTTTTCTTTTTTTGCATGTACGTGACAGTCAGTGCTGGGAAGGTTACTTTGGAAATATAATAGCTTACAGATTACCCTATTTAAAATTTAATTAGTACTATTTCAGTTACTTTATTAAATTAATGTGACTAAATACATTTTATTACTTTTCAAAGATTTCTAGCAAATGTTTTCAATTGTTGAAAGGGTTAACCTTGCAGTGGGACTCAACACTTATCACTTGAATTAAGATTCATTTTAAAACAGCCACCACAAAATCAGACTTTAGCACCTCTTTTCACTTTGAGATCGTTCTGAGGTTAAATACAGATTTAAAATCATAAGATTGAGTTTAATAGCTATGATGAAATCAAATTTTTGCATAGATATGACAGGTAACATTGTAATCTAACAAAAACATCAAATAATAAAAAAAAATATATTCAATTATGCAATAAAAATACTCCCTAGAAGCTGCGAAGACCTGAGAAAACTTTTAGTTTACTTTTTATGTACTTCTCAGAAATGGGCTTTACGTAATCCTCAGATATATACTTAAAATGACATTAAGTATACTTGTCTTATACTTACAAAAAGTCTAAATATATTTGAGCTATACTTGTGCGCCTAGAATCTGTGTTTTCATTGTTGTACAGTAGAGGGCGCTAGTACACACCTTCTGTACAGAATTACCAAAAAACACAAGTGAAGAAGAAGAAGAAACAACAGATACTAACACATGTAATCTAACACCATCATCTGACATGAAACAGCATCAAAACTGTAACGTTCTGGAATAAAATATTGACCGATGAAGAGGTAATAATTACAGTCAAGCTTTGGGGTGTTGATCAACTCCATCTACGTTTTGATTATCATTCTGAATCCAATTCATAGTTTTTTTTTTCAGCTTTTTGTTCAATATGTTATTTCTTTATTTTTATGAAACTTACCACATTAAAATGTTAAAAAAAAAAAAGAATGCGTGAAGCTAGAATAAAATGTTTTTGTTTACAAGCAGATACTCTGTTCTTTCTTTTGATGTTTTGTATGTTCAGATATTCAAAATATATACAAATTAAAACCTAAATAAGGACGTAGTAGCATACTTAAAGTATGATGTAAAGTTCACTTAAAGAAAACTTATGAGTATACTTGCAGTATAAAACTACTAAACTAGTAGTTTCCTAGACTATACTTCAAAGTGTACAAAGTATTTAATTAGTAAACTATCAGTATACCTATAAGTTCACTTTTAGTATAATTGCAGTACAAACTACAGACATAGAGGTGAACTAGTTGTGTACTCAAAGTTTGCTACTGTTATACTTATAGTATACTTTTATATACTAGAAAGTGGGCCAATTTAGTCCCAATGAGTACTGAACTAGTACACTTACAAGTATACTACTAGAACACTGATAGTTGTATACCTGCTACATAAAGTATACTTAAAAATATACTTGACCTTTACTTAAGTATACTTAATAAAATAAACTTGAAGTATACCACTTTTTGGTAAGGGTTGGAAGAAAACAACATTAACATTTAACATTTTCATAAGTAGCTGTAATTTAACTACACATTTTTTCTCAGTAACAGTAACTGATTTATTTTGTAATTAAATTACGTGATTCCATTACATGTAACGAGTCACTCCCCAACACTGGTGCCAGTCTGCTGCATTGCTTTGCTCTGCACTTGATGCTGCAGATCTTACTCTCAATCTGTGGTCATCCCAGTTCGTTTCATCACCCAGACAGGGTGTGTGCACTCAAACTGATGCATGCTGTCATTCTGAGAGCAGCTGTTGACTGTGCTATTGTGGAGAATGGCACAGGTAACCATGCTGTATACATTCTGCTTTTGCAGTCGTAGCCACTGAGACATCGTGCTTGTGGCGCTTGAGGAGAGACTCACGCTCTGTGATCAGATGCGCCAGGTCTGAGACGGCGGTTCCCAGCTCATTGGCCACGTAGCAGCGGTACGAGCCCTGATAAGACCGGAGCTCCTCTTTAACTTCTGCTGTCAGGGTCCCGGACTCAAACAGTTCCCTCCTAAACTCTTTGCCATCTTTGACCCAGCGGAAACTGTCAGTGTGAGGCGAGAAAAGAAAGACAAATTTAAATCTAAAGACGGACAGATGGAGAGAGAAAAACACAACACACACGTACAGTTGTGCTCAGAAGTTCACTGCCCTAAACTACAGACATTTCTATATGATCCACAAAACAAAATAATGAGCCCGTTCACCTTTGCTTGATTCTTAATATGTGACCCTGGAGCACAAAAGCAGTCTTAAGTCTCTGAGGTATATTTGTAGCAATAGCCAGAAAACATTGTATGGGTCAAAATTATAAATTTTTCTTTTATGCCAAAAATCATTAGGATATTAAGTAAAGATCATGTTCCATGAAGATATTTTGTAAATTTCCTACCGTAAATATTTCAAAACTTAATTATTGATTAGTAGATATGCATGGCTAAGAATTCATTTGGACAACTTCAAAGGCGATTTTCTCAATATTTTGATTATTTTACACCCTCAGATTCCAGATTTTCAAATAGTTGTATCTCAGACAAACCATACATCAATGGAACGCTTTTTTTATTCAGCTTTCAGATGATGTATGAATCTCAATTTCAAAAAGTTGACACTTAAGACTGGTTTTGTAGTCCAGGGTCACATATCATTACCTGGGTGATCCACGACTGTTTGTTTTGTAAGTCCCTTGTTCATCCTGTCTGCCGTTCAGTAAAATCCTCCAGCTCCTGCACATTCTTTACTCGTCTTTTGCGTATGTGAACCCTTTCCATTAGCAGCTGTGTGGTTTTCACACTGAGGATGACTGAGCGATCATTACAAAAGCTGAGCACAAATATCAGGGCTGTCCAGTGCTGTCCCTGGAGATGCACCGTCCTGCAGCGTTCAGTCCAACCCCTGCTGCGACACCGCTGTCTGTGACCACGTGCTCTTGAGGATCTGAATGAACTGCTGAACGCTGCAGGAAGGTACAGGAGATCTGCAGAAACCGGACTGGGCAGCCCTGCTGTATATAGTGACGTCAAAGAGATTATGAATCACCAAGAATGATTTACTGTGAAAATCAACAAAAAACTCTTATGATGTCTCTGACTTTCCAAGTCCTGGGTGTCTACAGTCCTGCACATTTTGTTCACAGTTACAGTATGTGAAACACCTGGTTCTAATGATTTGACACACAGTAATGTGGCAAAGGGGTTGATGTTTGGCAGGAGGAAGGACCGTCTCAGACTCACCTGGGCGCCGGGTCTCCACTGCCTTCACAGGCCAGATTGACATCATCCAGAGAGAAAGCGGTGTGAGACACGGGCTGAACTGTGATCTTTGGAGCTTGTTTTACTGGGGAAAAGATGGTTGCAGCATAAACAAAATCGTCGTGAGAAACCATGGTTGTAAGCAGTGTTTTGAGTTAATGGTAGAGTTCACATCTGCTGGACAATACATGCTCCTAAACCTAACTTTCTCATGGTGTTTCCTAAAACACCTACAGACATTTGAATTAAATCTGTAAAAAATAGTGACCAAATCAATCCTTTGTTTTAGTACAGGGTTCCTCAATAGGCGGCCGTGGGTAACATCAGGCCAGGGAGAAGAAAAATGTTTGGCCCGTGCAAATTTCAAATAATGTGGCATTAAAATTCAAACGCAGCTTCAGAAATCAAGATTACATCGTGTCTACACCGGGCGCGAGAGGCACAACAAAATACAATAGAACCCATTATAATCTGTGATGCTAGATGCAGCGCAGTGCAACAAATCCCGACAGAAAACTGCTGACTCGTTCTATTAATGGTGCACTGACACAAAGTTCAAATGATTTGCAATGCTTTATAGCGTCCAGTGTAGATACGATGTGACAGCAAAAACATGGTGAGTGAGTGTGAAGAAAAGAAAAGTGCGGAAAATAGATCATTCAAATGTGAATGGACTGAACAGTTTTGAGTGAGTGACGGACTGATATCTTTATGGAATACACGTGTTGGTTCGCAGTGAGTTCATGGTTTTACCGTACAAGTTTGCTTTAATTTATTTTCAAGATCTGAGCTAAAATATCTTGCTTTCACTAAGGCTATAAAGATCATGCAAAATAATATTCAAGCTCACATATTACACTCTTTTAACTTAAAAGTACATAATTATTACCTGAGATTATCACTATCATATTTTGTAAGTTATTTCATCCGCAACGTTGCAGAAAATAAAAATCGTTTCTAAAATAGAATCCCGTGTAGCTTATTGTCACGGATGGTTAGGACAAAAATTACATGGAAAAGATGATTTTTACCGCGTCACGTCGTGTCTGGTTGGGACACAATTTGATCCCCCCACCCCCACCCAAAAATTAAATAAATAAATCTAAGTATAAAAACATTAATGCTGAAAGATCTAATAATTGAATCTGCAGTCAGGGAAAGTGGAGAGAAGAGATCCAGGCTGGAGATGAGCAGGAACAGTTGATTTGTATGGCAGACACGGAGATCCAGATTTTTGTTTGTTCATTTGTTTTTAATATTCAACAGGCAAAGTTCTTCTGTATCTAAATGCAAAAATGTTCATACTTGTTTGAATAAAATAGACTACTGGGGGAAAAAAATCTGAATATATCTTGTGACCATCTTGTGACTATTTTAACAAAAGCAACAATAATATAATACTACTACTACTACTACTAATATAAAGAAATAAAGGAATATATACAGAGGAATCTGAAGTACTTACGGTTGTAATATTTGTCTGATAGAGCGCAGAAGGAAGCAGTGAATGGAGAGAGAGAGAGAGAGAGAGCACAGGGTTAGGCAGACTCATCCAGGCACTCAGACTATGAGGCGTTTCTGTTGATGTGGGACAGCATCCTATAGAGAAATGCATTTGTCCAAGTGTTTTTCCCACAAAGAAACCAAATTCCTGAAAGATTCAGTCAATGAGGTCACTCCTTTACACGCATTCAAGATTTAAGGGATTAGGCAACTTTTCTGTAATTCATCAGACAGAAGGAGTTCAGCACAATATAACTAGCTGTCTGGAGGAGACAAAGAAACGGAAAAAAGATTTGTTGTGACTTATTGGCTAGCTACTCACCTTGCATATACACAGTAGGGCTGTTGATTCATAACATAATTAACAAAGGGAAAAAATGACGAGTTAAAATGAAGGCATTTAAGGCACCCGGCTGCCCAGTGGATCAGTGACGAACAGCTCACTGCCTGATATAGATTGCACTTAAATGCCCTTAAATGCAGGACAGAGGGACCTGTTTGCGTTTTTGTCTCATATTTATATCATATCAATAGCAACAAGTGCAATATCACATGTTCTGTTTTGTCCCGAACACCACAAGAACCAACAGTTAAATTTTCGATTAATTAATAATAGCTTATTTCATCGCCACATTGTGTAATCATCATCTTTTCCTCAGAAAACAAAACAAAATTAAACATGACACATTCTAGTGTATTGTCTGATTATTTCCAGTGAATCATTTGCAGTTGGATCCTGCTCTCCTTCGTCTCTAAGTTCAGCCGCATTACAGAAGACGTGACCCTGAATAAGGATCCAGCAGATCTAACGGCAATGTTGTGCTCTGACTAGCAGCTGTCAATGACCTGTTTCTTTTTTCTTTTCTTTTTTTCTCAAATCGATTTGAATGAGCCCATGAAGTCATATTTACCAGGAGGTAGACCAGGGCATCAAACTCAGTTCCTGGAGGGAAAACTCAGTTGAAGCTACACTCTGAGGGACAGTGGCTCCAGGAGTCAAATTTGACTCGTGTGTTTTAGACTTTTACTTTGTACTCTGTTTCTCTTCCACAGCGCCCTTGTTATGTCCTGATGGTTTTCACCTGTTTCTTTTTAGTCTATTAGCCTGTGTATTAGCCCTTGTGTTTTCAGCATTCTTTGCTGGTCTTGTCCACTGTTGGATGAACTGTATGCATGCTTAGATTTGTCTCTTTATGTTCCTAGAGATTAACTTGGTATTGTTTTATATTGTCTCTTTATTTTGAATAAATATAAACAATCTACAATTAGCATGTCTGTCCTTTATCTCTTTGCACATGCTATATATACCAGGTTGCCAGCATTCATGGATAAGCAGAAGCTCTTGGTACATTGATTGTGTAAAATGATGTCATTTTTCAAAACACTTTTTATCTACGAGTAGTAACGATCTAGAATCCTTAACCAAAACTGCAAGTAGTGTGGTAAGATTTAAATTTATCTGAATGAACATACTGAGAAATATGTATGTTTTAATTTTAAAGATGTGAATCATTATTCAAAACACAAAACACTCATTACACAATATATGTGCTTTCGGTTGTTCCTACATTTTGTCATAAATTTAGAATAAATCTTGGTACGGTAATTGATGAATCATGATGTGTTTGTCAAAACACTTTTTATGCATTACATTAGTGAACGAGACATGGTGTCTTTGACCACATCACTGCAAATTAAAATGCTGATTTAAAAGTATTTCTTAACATACCACCAAATGCAGTTTTATATCAAAAAGAGTGAAACTGCACCTACTTGGAGTTTGTTATTCAACATTCGAGGAATGACACTTTGCAAAACACTGTACCTGCACATTATAGAAGATTCTTTCTGAAAGAGGTTTAGAGTCTGAATGGGGTGCTACTCACAGTCAGGAGGGATTATAATGTATCCATGTGTTTGTAGCACACTGAGGAAGAGGAGCAGCAGATGAAGCTGTGTCTTGTTGCTCCCTCTTCTGCCTGCCGGCTGACACTGAACTAGAGGCATTCTGCATGCAAACACAGCTGGGTCCAGACAGCCTCCACCGGAGCGAGAGACGGCTCACGTCTGACTCCGCACGCTTCTGCAGGAGAGAGAGGAGAGGAGAGGCGATGAAGGGAGCCCAGATACAGAGCAGGTGAAAACCACTGAATCAATGTTAAAAATAGTTGATTTGTCAATGTTAATGGCACTGAATCAATATCACGTTTGCACCCGCAATAAGTGTTTAAAAAATATTTTAAATTCCCACAAACCACCATTATTGTAATCAGTGTTTGCTTTAGTCTGGCTCTTGACTCTTGATTTTCATCAAGTCAGTTCTCTCTCAGTGCTTACAGTAGTGATTTAATATAAACATTTGTGCATTAATAAAGAAAGAGATGTTTTAAAGTTAAGTTGGAGTAGATTACTTTTTGTGATGGTATCAAGCTGTAATAAATTTGAGAAATAATTCTAAATTAAAGTTGATCTTTCATTACTGATGTAAATGTTGTTCCACAAATGCAAGGATGCTGTGGCAAAACATACAGAAAGATTTAGACATCAACATACATCATGCAAACCTCAACGATGGTGACAATCATCAAACAAATTCAGATAAACAGATCAACTGCAATGCATGCTGGGAGTCATGAATGAGTTTTGTACTATGTTGATACCCAGCATGCATTTCAGCATAAAATCTTCTTTTGTTTATTGTCACGATTGTTGAGTTTTATTCGCTGAGTCTTGATGTCTAATTGAGTCAGCACTTAAATGATTTTTTTTGTTAGTATTTTTTGTTAATTCATAGAAGTGTGATAGCCGTATCACTACTTTAATCTCACACTGTAGTTTCACACATAAAAAACAATACACTTGTGAGCAATTATTTAAATAAAAATGATTACAGTCACCATCACCTGATCCCAATGGATCTTAGTTTTCATTGCCTCAACAAATGTATTTTAGCACATTGTTACAACAGGCAATGAAAACCTAACAATAAAGTACAAGAGTCAAGAGCCCAACTAAACACTGATCACAATAATGGGGTTATGTTGATATTTCAACATTTTTTTCCACATTATTTTTTTATTTATTTTTTTACACTGAATCAATGGCTGCTAGCTATCAGGGAGAGACCAAAATAGAACAGAAGACACATGTACCTTTACTCACCAGAAAGCATTGAAAATCCAATAGAGAAATTAAACCAGAAAAGAAGAAATGTCCACGAAACCGAAAGGTGCATAAAAAGACAAAATCTCATTATGCATTGATTAATGCTAATGACACCATTCTAAAAACATGAACTTCCCTCAAGAAATGTCATTACCTACACAGAAGAGAGAAAATAAAGAAAAGGACAGATTTGGGTATTACTTTAAAGAGCAAGAACACTCATATAATGGAGTAGGGTGAACAAGAGTATTTTTACATTATCCTGCGGAGCAAAGCGAGGTTTGACTGTTTACTGAATATCTCTCATGTGACCACACACAATATGATCAGCTCTGGGTCCTACAGAATCTGACATATCTACAATCAGATACTAAATACAGATACCAATGACTTCTAACAGTGGCATTAATATGATTGACTGCTTTAAAGGAAAGTAGACATTGAAAAATGCATGCATTAATATATATGACACACATCTAATCTTTATCTAAATAAGTGGATGAATGAAAATTTAATGCCAAATCTGGAAGAAAAAACAAAAAAACCTAAAATACATACACATAGTTAATTAGGGCTAAGATTGTAACAGCTAGTTTTTTAAAGTAATAACTCTCCCCTCTTTGTCTTGAACATGAGCAGCAGGGAGGGGTGCAGCACAGCGTGTGCGTGTGTGTGTGTGTGTGTGTGTGTGTGTGCCCGCGCGCGCGCGCACTGAAATATTGAGCAGTGGCAGCTGTGGTGGTAAGTGCCATTAATGGATGAAATGGGGGAGCTGTCCATCCGTCCATCCATCTGTATTTGTTTTCCAGACAGTTGATTCGATCATGCTGAGTCATAGGATTCGCTCTGTCTGCCACACCCTGCACTTTTCCAATCTATCATATCCCTTTTCTTGGGTCTTCCTTGCATGTGTGTAGGTGTGCATGATTTTAATGTGTGCTCATATTATCTCAGCGATTTACATACAGATGTAATACAGAAACCAGTATAATGCTGTTCCCGCCTAACGCGCGTGGCTCACCGCCTCCTCTCCAGCTCCGTTTCCATAACAACAGAATCCCCCCGGGATCCCCGGAACACACGGACACGGCAGCCGAGCGCTCAAAGACGGACGCAAACGCTGTCATGGATGCCTCTGCCGCACTATTGTGCACGCAGACTGCAAATATTCCAGAAACCAGTGAAGTGAACGCTCGAAATACATTATTTAGGTAGCACTTTACAATAATAAACTAACACGTTAATACACTTTAATACATTAACTAACATTAACTAATCGAACCATATTGTAAAGTGTTACAATTATTTGTTATTAAAGTATATATACGTTCACAAAAACACTGTTAAAAAAAAAAAAAAAAAAAAAAAAAACAACCCCACAATTAAAAATACCAACTAAACAAATTTTTAATAGCCCGGAAGGAAGTGATTAAAACTGCAATTCATCGACTGGACGCTTGAGGCTGGCTGCAAAAGGGAGTCAGTCCCATAGTCTCCCCATGTTAAAATGCCCAACTTTACAGCAGAAAAAACTTGTTTACAGTCTGGTTCAAAACATGATTTTGGTCTATATAGCTAATTTTGCCCTTCATGACAACTGTGAGGGGGTGATTTTTTTTTTATAACTCATCCGTTTAAATTATATTAAGCCTTAAAGTTCTGCATAATCAAGGGCGTGGCCTCTTGAGTGAGAGGAGGATTGCTGCTGCTGACATTGCCGCCAAGCTTTATTTAAATTCTGAATATATTATCATATATGACATTCAAAGAGTGCTCCCTTTAAATTTATTAAAACCTATCACTCATTCGTCACGAATTCACAATGTCTTTGTTAGAAAAAAGTTATGAGCACGACAGAACCAAGCGGCAACCTCCTGCTCTCTCGTGAAGCCAACAAGGAAGTGACAATCTGCAATTCATCGACTGGCCGCTTGAGGCTGGCTCCAAAAGGGAATCCCATAGACTCCCCATGGTAAAATGGGCAACTTTACAGCAGAAAAAAAAAGAAAAAAACTTGTTTACAGTCTGGTTCAAAACATGATTTTGGTCTATATAGCTAATTTTGCCCTTCATGACAACTGTGAGGGTGGTGAATTTTTTTTTATAACTCAAATTATATTAAGCCTTAAATTTCTGCATAATTAAGGGCATGGCCACTTGAGTGACAGGTGGATGGACGCTGCTGACACTGCCGTCGAACTAGGTGGGCGTGGCTTCAGAAACAGCTCCCGCCTTTTTGCCCAATTTCAATGATCTTGGAGTGACGCGCGGTGCCCGTCACTGTTAAGAGTATGACTAATACTAATTAAAAAGCATATAAGGTAAGGCTATTAAATAGTAGTCCCAATACTAACATGAACTATTAATGAAACATGGAAACTGCTGCTGAATAGAATGAATATCATACCTTCATGCAAATCCTTCCCAGTTAACACACACAGTACCAGTTATGTTATTTATTGTTACTGTACTTTTATTTCACACGTTGCATGATCTTATAGTTTCTGCGCTTTAGTGAAGTAATATGGAGCGCATTGTGGGCAGCGCTAAACAGGCAGTGATGAAGAATAGGTGGGTGGGGCTAAATAGGCACTGATGTAGAATGGGTGGACGGGCCTTAACAGAGATCGATTTACAATTGGAAACAACATTTATCAAATAAATAACAAAATAAAAATAAAAAGTTTTCTGAGGTGAAAGACTTTTTATTTCATAAGTTACAAAATAACAATAGAATAATGACACTGACATTAAGCCTATCAATATCTCATCTGACTGCATTCTGAATCGGGACAGCGCATTTTTCTCAAGCACTCTTTTTAAACTGCATCTTACAGAAGTGTCAACGGCTTTCATAAATGTATTTTAAAATAAAAGTCTCGCATCAGAAAAAACATTTAGAATTACCGCAACACTCCACAACCCACTCAGAAAGGTCTTGCAACCCACCAGTTGAGAAACACTGGTCGAAAAACTGCCAAAACGACTGCTTGCAGAATGTGCCACTCTATGATGTGATAGTGTAGATAAGCGCCACCACTGTGCCCACCGATTCTACATCACTGCCTGTTTAGTGCCACTAACCGATTCTACATCAATGCCTGTTTAGCCCCGCCCACCGATTCTACATCGCTGGTTGTTTAGCCCCGCCCACCGATTCTACATCACTGCCTGTTTAACCCCCCCGCCCACCAATTGTACATCACTGCCTGTTTAGCCCCACCCACCTATTCTAATTACTGTCTGTTTAGCCCCACCCACCTATTCTAATTACTGTCTGTTTAGCTCCGCCCACGGCTTCTACATCACTCTCTGTTAAGCCCGGCCCACCTGTTCTACATCACTGCCTGTTTTCCTCCGCCCACTGATTCTACATCAGTGCCTGTTTAGCCCCACCCACTTATTCTACAGCATTGCCTGTTTAGCTCTGCCCACCCATTCTAATCACTCTCTGTTTAGCCCCGCCCACCTATTCTACATCACTGCCTGTTTAGCCCTCCCCATGATTCTACAGCGCTGCCTGTTTCACCCCGTCCACTGATTCTACATCGTTACCTGTTTAGCCCCGCCCAATGATTCTACATCGTTACCTGTTTAGCCCCGGCCAATGATTCTACATCGTTACCTGTTTAGCCCCGCCCAATGATTCTACAGCGCTGCCTGTTTAGCCCCGCCCAATGATTCTACATCGTTACCTGTTTAGCCCTGCCCAATGACTCTACAGCGCTGCCTGTTTCACCCCGTCCAGTGATTCTACATCGTTACCTGTTTAGCCCCGCCCAATGATTCTACAGCGCTGCCTGTTTAGCCCCGCCCAATGATTCTACATCGTTACCTGTTTAGCCCCGCCCAATGATTCTACAATGCTGCTGTTTAGCCCCACCCAATGATTCTACATCGTTACCTGTTTAGCCCCGCCCAATGATTCTGCAGCGCTGCCTGTTTAGCCCCGCCCAATAATTCTACATCATTACCTGTTTAGCCCCACCCAATGATTCTACATCGCTGCCTGTTTAGCCCACCCACTGATTCTACATCGTTACCTGTTTAGCCCCGCCCACTGATTCTACATCGTTACCTGTTTAGCCCCGCCCACTGATTCTACATCGTTACCTGTTTAGCCCCGCCCACTGATTCTACCGCGCTACCTGTTTAGCCCCGCCCACTGATTCTACATCGTTACCTGTTTAGCCCCGCCCACTGATTCTACAGCGCTGCCTGTTTAGCCCCGCCCACTGATTCTACATCGTTACCTGTTTAGCCCCAGCCCACTGATTCTACATCGTTACCTGTTTAGCCCCGCCCACTGATACTACAGCGCTGCCTGTTTAGCCCACCCAATGATTCTACATCGTTACCTGTTTAGCCCCGCCCACTGATTCTACAGCCCTGCCTGTTTAGCCCCGCCCACTGATTCTACATCGTTACCTGTTTAGCCCCCGCCCGATGATTCTACCGCGCTGCCTGTTTAGCCCCGCCCAATGATTCTACATCGTTACCTGTTTAGCCCCGCCCACTGATTCTACATCGTTACCTGTTTAGCCCCACCCAATGATTCTACATCGCTGCCTGTTTAGCCCACCCAATGATTCTACATCGTTACCTGTTTAGCCCCGCCCACTGATTCTACATTGTTACCTGTTTAGCCCCGCCCACTGATTCTACATCGTTACCTGTTTAGCCCCGCCCACTGATACTACAGCGCTGCCTGTTTAACCCCCGTCCAGTGATTCTACATCGTTACCTGTTTAGCCCCGCCCACTGATTCTACAGCGCTGCCTGTTTAGCCCCGCCCACTGATTCGTGCATGTAGTTATGAGTGAGGCGAATGTGCAGGTCTACACAGAAACCAAATGATAAAGATACTCTGAAGACAAGAAGACTGTGCCAAGCTGTGGAAAAACAGTGTTTGCACTGCCTTCCTTCTGATCCCAACATTACGAAAGAGTGGATTTTTAATGAAGTTCCAGAATGCGTCAGTGAGAAGTTGGTCCTTTGTTCTCTTCATTTTACCACAGATTTGTTTACAAAAGGCACAGTTCAATGCAGGATTTTCAGAAAGATTGAAACTAAAAGATGCTGTGCTGAATATATTGGATCCGACAGTAATGTCGCAACACAAGTGTGACTGTAACTGTTTTTAATACATGGTCACTCAGTCCAGTGCCTGATTAGAAAACCAACACATTCAACTTACATGTCATCTTACTTATGTGAATATAATTGACATTTAAATGATGTGACTAATAATGGTAAAGAAACAAAGCTCTTTTTGAGCCAGACTGTGAAATCTAATCATTCTGTACTTGGTGAGCACACCACTCGCCTGTTAGCCTGCTAGCTTATGGAATCTCATCTATGATCATTTGGTAAGAACATGCAAATAATAAACTGGAAAAAATAAATCAATACACTTTTCCCCAAATGCACAATACAGCAGGCTGTTAACACATTGCAATAGAAAACTGATAGTTCCACCAAGTTGTAGTTTCGTGTAACAGCAGTGGCTCCGCACCAAACCAAAAGCCTGAATTTGATTGGTTAGCCAGTGTTTAATTTCAGGACATCATCAGACACAGACCATCTGCAGACTGTTCCAGTATTACACACAGCAGAGCCCAGAATTAATGATCTCCCGATTCCCCACAGAACCCTGACAAAGTAACTCAATGATCCCGACCCTAGAGGTACTCCTCCAAACAAAAGCAGGGCGTCCCATGTGTGTTTCCCATTCAAGCCTCTCTTCATGCTACATGTCAGCTGTCAGAACATATTCACATTTACACTGAAATCAGCATAAGACTCTGCGCGGGAATTTACAGTTCTGTATTTTGGGAGGAATTAACACAATTTAAATAGTAAATAGTAAAATAACAAACCAAAAAAGGGATTTCAAATAGTAATTACAACTCCAAATTCATAAAGCTGTATTCATAAACACTGGGCAAAATGACACTGCATGCATTACCATATATTATTAAATCATTAACAGAATATACATGACTATTTAATGATATCAGAGCTGCATTATAGAGCTGGGATGTGATGCTGTCTTTCTCAAGAGCTCCTTTATCACATATCAGAGCTTTGCCAAAGCATTTCCTGGAAGACTTCTGGAATTGTTCATGTATAAGAGCCCCATTCAGTTCACAGAGTTCACACACACACACACACACACACACACACACATCACATTTTGGGAACACACACACACACACACACACACACACACATTTCAGTAAAACGGCATGGGTCACATTTTGGGAATTTGGGAATAAATGTCAGTAAACTGCTGGCTATCCATCCAGGGTGCCCCTGCCTATAGCATGAGATGCTGGGATAAAAACAAAACAAAACAAAACAAAACAAACAAACAAAAATACTTCAGTTGTATATATAAAGTACAGTGCATAAATAAATATTTAATAATAAATAAAACATAAAAACACCTTACTGATGGTGACAAAACTATTTTCCAGTTAACACAACATTTTGTCAAAACTATATCCCAGCTTTGTAAGGTGAATGCACCATATATATATTTACATACTCTAACACTCTCTGTTCTTTTTCTAGTCTATCTACTTGTTTTCTTTTTATTTACTATAATAAATCTGTTCTTTTTTAACTTTCTGTGTGTACTTGGAATCGTTACAGTACTTACTTATTATTTTATACATATTATTTTGTTGGTTTGATTGCTTCTATTGTCCACATTTGAAGTTGCTTTAGCACCTGCTAAATGATTAAATGCAATGTCAATGTCAATATGTCAATATGTATCCATTAATCAATGTGGTTTGTGTTTTATTTAAATGCAAATCAAATCTTCCAGTGTCAGTTTGGCTCAAACCAATGAGTGAGCATGTTATTACAGTAAGCTGGGCTGTTTGCTGGGAGCTGGTTAAGGGCCCAGAGAGAAGCAGGGAACCAATCAAACACACTCTGGTTTGAGGGAAATGAAAAGAATTGCAGCCTTGGGCAGATCAAGTTTTTGCGGTGGTTGAGGGACTGTAATGCTGAAAACCATGTGTGATTATACACAGAGATGATAGAGTCCCAGCAGATTATACTGTTCTAACAGAAACTCCAATTACAGCACTGAGAAATGCTGAAAGTAATCATTTTGATTGCAATGATTTGGAAAGGCTTGTCCCACTCATATACTACTATGCACAATAACACAAAGTGATGTAAATATAATGTATGCAGAGTTCAGGTCAAGTCACCTTTATTTCTGTAGTGCTTTATACAACACAGATTGTTTCAAAGCAGCTTTACAGTGATGAACAAGAGAATACTGTAGTGATTCAGTGATACAAACAACTGAAAAACAACAGTAAACAGTTTGTTGTGGTTTGGGTTCAGTTCAGAGATATTGTGAGAGTATTAAAAAAACTCAAATGATGACTCCATGAAGCGCTCGAGACATTACACTCTACAGCTGCTGTAGTGTAGCTGACTGAAGATGAGTATTGAGGACAAAAAAAGAGAGGCATTTAGTGAAATTCGCAACACTTACTACATAAGTCTAACGGAAAGAAAGCCTAACCTTTCTAAAAAAAAGAAGAAAGAGAGTTTGGATGCTTGAAAGGAATTTTGTAGCGTATAACAGAAATGACTTGACTCTCCGGACACAGGGAGGATCCGTGACATTCAATAACAGAAGAACACTGAAAGACAGGACAGACTTGGGACGCAGGCGACGAGGGAATAAGAGAGCTCCTCTGTATGTGACTGACCTTATGACACTTTTGTAAAATCTAGTTGTTATTATTATTATTTAACAGTGTGTCAGTTCTGTTTCTCCATTAGCTGATTCCTGAAAGTATATATATATTAAAAAACTGAAACACAGAAGCACTCTGGGGACTTGCTGATATGCTCACTGTTATTCAGAGTAAATGAGTCAATGAAGAAAACAAAGACTCCTTTCTGTTTGAGGACGTGAAAGAGTGAATGTGTGGAAAGACTCAGAGGCAGACGTAGATGAAGACAATGAGTCAATAAAGTTTGGTGAACGAAAGACAGCATTCATTGGGAAAAAAAGACCTTTTTTTCTTTGATAAAAATTGGCATCTCTTTAAAAGAATAGTTTTTTGAGGTATTCACCCGTCCTCATGTGTCACGCTTCTTTCTTCTGCAGAACATGAGAGAAGGAATTGTGAACGATGTTGCAGTTGTTTTGGTAATGTGGTCTATTCCTGAAAAAACACACCTGTCTGTAATTCTGTAATGACTGAATGTAATGATTACTTCAAGATTTTTGGGGACAGTTATATTGTGCAGCTCCGTCTTTTAAGTAGTAACTATTTGAATTAAATATATGAATGTACAGTATATATATACAAAACGTGTTATATCGATGAAGCATTTTGAGCAAATTAAAAACTAAGACTCAAATTTTGAAAAAGCAAGCAGTAATGTCTGACTTCTTTCAGCTTCAAAGGATTCAACATGTCATCTGATGCTGATGAAGCATTTTGAGGAAAGTAAAAACCAGGGCTGCCAACTCTCACGCTACAGACTCTGTTCTCACACTATGAGAGCATTTACTCACGCAGTGCCAGTGACGTTTGTCTGTATGAGTTCTTGTTCTTTATATTTGTAACATATGGTACAGTCGTGCTACTGTATGTCAGATGAGGAAGAAGAGTGCTGTGTTCACGAATATAAACATGACTCTAAATGTGATATTGATTCTTGTTCAAAAACAAGTAATGGCTTACAGTTCAGAAACAGTATAGTGTTTTTGCTCTATCCTCCTTTTTCCTAGCGAGTCTGTTGCGTTTGAAATTATGGGAGGTTCTTCCGGTTTGTGAAAGTCCCACTCAGAAAGACTGAAGCAACTCATTTTAAATCATAATGCTGCACTACAAACAATCATTATCTGTCAGTTCAACTGAATGAGCTGTCATTTGTTCTATTTTCAGATGTCAGAAGAGTAACGTAACGCTTGGTATTTTAATGTGATGTGGTAAAACACTGCAAGAGCTCTTCTCAGGCCGCTGCATTCTTTTTCTCCTGTTTTTTCTTTCTCTTTTCATTTGTTTTCTGCTGTAACAATATGAAAAAAGACAACATATACTGCACATTTCTGGTCTGCTCTCTACTGTATATCCCATGAAAGTTTCACCGGAATGCACTGAGAGTCTCTCATTTACTTCTCCCCAAACCTCACATCTTAGATGTGTTAAAATGTAATTGTTTCCCTTTTTCACTTCTAAAGTATTTGTTATTTGCTAAAATGATGGACATGTGAAATATTATCACTCAGTCTTCCAGTTAATGAACATTTTAGATTCAGGATGTTGCACAATATAACAGAACTCTGACTGCACGGCTGCTCGAAATCTGACATTTGGAGAGGGCTCAAAAACTAACCATAAACATAAACCAAACAATTTGAATACCAAATATTGTTTAACCCTTGTGTGGTGTAATATTTTTGTTACTCAGCCAGTGTTTATGGGTCTGGTGGAACCGATGCAGTTTGGGTGTTTTATTCAGCACAATCAGAAATTATATGTTAAAATACCCAACAGATGTTTACTTCACCCCGATTACAAGCTAAATAAACATAGTTGATACTTGCCCTTTACCTTTATTAGATCACATTTATGAATTAAAGTGCTACAACCTTGTGCAGGAATGGCAGGGACAGAAACACAAACTCACACCCCCCCCCCCCCCTAAAATTTCTACTCTTTTTCCCACCACACACATAATCACACATATACATATAAATAGGTACACGGGACCTAAAATTTCTACTCTTTTTTTTCTTTTCTTTTTTTTTTTTTTTTTTTTTTTTTTTTATGGTTGAGTTTTTGAACCTGCAGACAGACCAAACATTTCCATTAATATTAACCAAAACACAAATCAAATATTTTAAAAAATATTTAATGATTCAATATGCAAAGCGTCACTGGACTTGGGGAAAAAAGCAGATATGATGAAAATATTTCCAATTAAATCCATAGCTCCCATCTCTAAACTACACAGGTGTTTGGTTCCTGAATGAACAAACTGACTGAGTGAATGATTCAATAGCCCATTCACAAAATCATGAGTCACTTGCTTCATTCCTGAATAAATCAGTCCTTTTCAACAAACTGAATGATCCAATGGCTCATTACTTAAGGCAGTGACATATTGTAACATTTAAATATAAGTTTGGCATGTGCATAATAACGATGCATCAGCCAATGTGTTATTATATTAAATAAATAGAAATATTCTCTCATTTAGTTGTTATTGCAAAATGTGCTGGCTAGGGGCCTGGGTAAACATTTACAGAATGTATAAATGACTTATGACTTTTTATAATATTTTGTAAAAATATTATTATATTATTCTATGACTTATAAACAGGCATGAAGTTTATTTACATATTTAGTGGCTATATTTTAATTAAAGATTAAAGGTTATTATGGCAAAACTATGAATACTAATTTAATAATGCAACTTAATTAGGTTGTGAACATGACTGAAATATACATCTAATTCATGGAGATAGTAAGGATTAAAACAATAATATCACTAGTTTCAACACAACACTAGGGTCCCTCTGTGCCATTTTCTTAAAAGTCATTCTCTAAAGTCTAATTTTAACTTTTTTCTTCTAAATAAAAACAAATCTAACAAATCTAACAACGTGAATGTGTCCACAGATCCATCATTAACAAGCAGACACAAAAACCTTTGAAAATGAATGCACCGGTGAGTGTGTGATGGTAATATGACTAAATATCAATGAAAATGTTCACAGTAATCTAAAAACAGACTTTCATTTAGTTTGGACACACTTCCGGTTCAAGCATGATAGAGATGATTCTGTCACTACAGCTGCAGATTATAATGACTCCTCCGCTGCACAGCCCTAATACGGAGCGCTTCAGATTTCCAGGGTTGTCAGAAACAGAAGTCAGCTTCTATAACGATGAATGGCAAACCAAACTAAAAACATCATCTTCAGTAGATATAGACACAATAGAATTCCCCCAAGAAGGAAAAATACAGAGAGATTGAGAGAGAAAGACGGTGACAAATCTATCGCCATTCCTCAGCTGTCGTGGTTGTAGTGTTTTAATGTTATTTAATTGTATTATATGTATTATTTAATGTTGTTATTATGAGTATAATGGGTAATTTAACAAAATATAGTGGCATATTTATTTATTGTGCAGTATTTAATTATGTGATGACATGCTTATGATTCAGCATTTTGCCTTCTTATAATTGAGGACAGTGAAATCAAAGTGAAATTTAGTTAATCCTGGGGAATTTAATTTAGAAATAGATTATTACTAATAGATTATTATCATTTTACATATATAGTTCTACATCATAACAACCACGCCACATGAAGAAACAATGGCTGAGCCCGTTCACCTGCTAGCGACACACACACACACACACACACACACACACACACACACACACACACACACACACACACAGAGAGAGAGAGAGAGAGAGAGAGAGATAGGTGGAGACAGCTAAAAAGCAGAGAGCATTGCTAAAAGAACACAGAATTTGTAAAATACATCTTTCACTCAGACGTATCTGATGATATTTCAGTTCGTGTTCTTCAAATGTGCCGTTACGCAGCAGTCAGACGGACTCAAGACTGCATTACACAAGAAACAAATGAGCTGCAATGTCTTACTGTTCAGCAAACTGCTCCCAAGAATTTAATGGAATACAAATTTTCCTGCTTTTACATTAATGCTTGTGTAATAATGTTTCAAATGATGAACTATTCTGAATGATTCTATCAAAATAATTCCCAATTATTGGTAGTTATTGGACATACTAACGACACACTGCAATGAAGAAAACACCCTTTTATTTCTGATAAGAGTTCCATCTGTCTCCAAGCGCAAAAGACTTTAATCTGCCGAGCTCCTTCACACACACACACACACACACACACACACCCACACAAACACACACACACACACACACACACACACACAGGCCAAGGTGTGTTCAGGCTGTCTTTGGCACCTTATCACCAAGGTATTTTCATCACACACACACACACACACACACACACACACACAAACACAAAGACACATCTGTGAAATGATCAAAGACTCTTACCTTCACAGACAGAGTAAAGGTTTTGGGTTTTGGGCTCCTCTCTGTTGGCACGGTGACACGCCTTGTTCTCCGTCTCCTCTGTGTTTCTCTCTTTCTCTTTCTCTCTGCTCATCCCTTGCGCTGACTGAGGGCTGCTGGGATGCTGCAGTGAGGGGAAACACACCCTTCTGCCTCTCTGCCCTCCTCCCACACACCTCTGATTGGTGGAAGAGCAGAGGTGACATCATCTCTTTCTCTGCTCTTTCTCTTCCACCCATCCCCTCCCTTCCTCTCTTCCTCTCTCTGCTTCTGTCTGAGCCACAATGGAGAGGTTTGGGCTTTTCCTTTTCTTACCCTGCATGCTCCCCGAGCACTCCAGCAGAAACAAAGTCAACTCTCCAAGGCCTTTTCCAGAGAGGACAGCCCTTAATTACTGTCTTCACAACAGCCTCACTCTGCCCCTTCGTTAGATTTTCCTGTTACTGTAACACCCACATATTAGGTACATTTATTTCTACACAATGGTGGTGGCAGTGTCTTTATTTTAGGAATATTAATGAGTGCAAGCCACGTATCGGATGGGAATCGTCATCATGGAAATGATGTAACGAGGCCTACAAGGAATCTTAACACAGGATGATTTTAAAACAAAATGTGTTTTTTTTTTCTGTCCAGTTGAGTGAGAGATGTCACCTACAGTAGTTTTGTGAGGTTCACTCTTGTGTGCTACAATGGAGTTGGCTTTGAGTGAAGAGTATGATTATTGTTTTTTTGGCTGAAATTTCATCTATCTATATTTAGACATCTATGGGTATTCTAAAAGGCCTAATAAAAGTGTAATTCACTAGAACATGAATATGGTTGAAAAACCCAATATGAGCATCCCCACCCCCTGCTGAGCAGCGGGAGCAGATGGAGCTGTGGGTGTGGGGGGACGGGCTGAGGGCCTTTGTCACACACATACGGGCTCTTTAATATGACGCTGTTACATGCACTCGTCTCAATGAACGTGACGTCTGCCTCTGTTAAATTTCCACATTGTTGTGTTGGTTTATGTTTTCCTTTGAAAAGTCTGGATCTTACATGTATTTGTCATAATACTACTGAGTAAAATTATTATTTTAAAATTATGAGTGTTATTATTATTATTTATTCATAGCACCAGCTGTTTGTTTCTATAGGCTACACACACACAAAAAGATCTCTTGTGTTTAAGAACTCATTCCACTCACTCATAGTGTCAGTTTGTGATGTTAAAATTTATATAATCCATATAGATAAAGTCCAGTCTTGTGCATATTCAATGATTGTAGTTTACATCACTGACAGAGTGCAGTGTTATATTGACATCATGGAATTTCTTATTAGTACATTCAAAAATGTATTTGAAACATTTTTTATTTTTTTTTGCATTTGTAATTTTGCAGTGTAAATTATTTAATTTGACTTGTAAAAGCCCTACAGTGATATATTATAATTGAATTTAGGTAACGTGTATTTTGACTGTCCAGGTGGGTGAGGGCAGAGTAAAGTGCCGTAGAGACGGCATCCTCTGTTGACCTATTGCGGCAATAGTCAAATTGGAATGGGTCTAGTGTAGCAGGGAGACAGGACTTTAAATGGGATACAACCAGCCTCTCAAAGCACTTGGCAATGAAGTGGGTGAGTGTGACAGGACAGAAGTCATTAAGGGCCGAGGCAGTGGGGTGCTTCAATACTGGCACGATGGTGGAGGTTTTGAAACTAGTGGGGACAGTTGTCTGGGCCAGGGACAGATTGAAAATGTCCCTGAAGACCTCAGCCAGCTGCTCCGCACAGGCTTTAAGCACACTACCAGGTATACCGTCAGGGCCAGCTGCCTTCCATGCATTCACCTTACACAGAGTGGAGTAAACATCTGAGGTGGAGAGTGTGAGAGGCAGTTCATTTGGTTGATGCTCAGCTTTGAGGGAGACCTCCTTATTATTTTGATCAAAACGAGCATAAAAGTGATTGAGCTCATCAGGGCGGGAGGCAGAGCTGGAGGGAGGCACAGTGCTGGGTGGTTTGTAGTCTGTGATAGTTTGTATGCCTTGCCACATACGCCAGGGGTCTGAAGAATTGAAGTGTTCTTCAATCCTCCATTTGTTTGTGAGTTTGGCCTGGCAGATACCTTTCCTCAGGTTGGCTCTGGCTGAGATGTAAGCCTCCTGGTTTCCAGACCTGAAGGCTGCATCTCTTGCTTTGAGCAGGAGACAAACCTCTCTGTTCAGCCAGGGCTTCTGATTGGGGAAATTTTTATTATTTTTTGTATGGTCACTCTGCCCACACACCAAGACAGAGTTGGTGTAAGTGTCAATGTTGATCTGAGAGTTTGTGGTGGCCTGGGCAGCAAACTCATTCCAGTCTGTGTGCTGTAATTGATGTTGAAGAGTGGAGTCAGCACCTTTCAGACAGATTTTAACAGTTCTTATTGTAGGTTTCACACGTTTGATGACCGGGGTATACTTGGGGAGCAGGAACAAAGAGAGGTGGTAAGACCCAGGTGGGGGAGGGACGTGACTTTGTCAAGTCAAGTCAAGTCACCTTTATTTATATAGCACTTTATACAAAACAGATGAACAACATTAATTAGGAAAACAGTGTGTCAATAATGCAAAATGACAGTTAAGGGGGTTCATCATTGAATTCAGTGATGTCAATTTTCAGCTAAGTTCAGTTTAAATAGTATCTGTGCAATCATTTGCAATCAAGTCAACAAAATCGCTGTAAATGAAGTGTCCCCAACTAAGCAAGCCATAGGTGACAGCAGCAAGGAACCAAAACTCCATCGGTGACAGAATGGAGAAAAAAACCTTGGGAGAAACCAGGCTCAGTTGGGGGGCCAGTTCTCCTCTGGCCGGACGAAACCAGCAGTTCAATTCCAGGCTGCAGCAAAGTCAGATTGTGCAGAAGAATCATCTGTTTCCTGTGGTCTTGTCCCGGTGGTCATCTGAGTAACAAATTTTACAGGGGATCTGTCTCTGGGGCTCTAGTTGTCCTGGTCTCCGCTGTCTTTCAGGGCTTTAGAGGTCCTTTCTAGGTGCTGATCCACCATCGGGGCTGGATACATACTGGATCCGGGTGACTGCAGTGACCATCTGATCTGGACACAGACTGGATCTGGTGCCTATGGTGACCTCGGAATAAGAGAGAAACAGACTAATATTAGCGTAAATGCCATTCTTCTAACGATGTAGCAAGTACATCGGGTGTTATGGGAAGTGTTCCCGGTTCCGGTTTACCTAATTAATGCAGCCTAAAAATCAACTAAAAGATTTTGACATCATAACCAATTTAGTGTGTTATGTGTAAGCCAGGTTAAAGGGATAGTTCTTTAATCTAGATTTAAACTGCAAGAGTGTGTCTGCCTCCCGAACAATGTTAGGTAGGTTATTTCAGAGTTTAGGTGCTAAATAGGAAAAGGATCTGCCGCAGTTGACTTTGATATTCTAGGTATTATCAAATTGCCAGAGTTTTGAGAAGCCTGCGGACGTGGAGGACTATAATGTAACAAGAGCTTATTCAAAAACTGAGGTGCTAAACCATTCAGGGCTTTATAAGTAATAAGCAAGATTTAAAAATCTATACAATGTTTGATAGGGAGCCAGTGCAGTGTTGACAGAACCAGTCTAATATGGTCATACTTCCTGATTCTAGTAAGAACTCTAGCTGCTGCATTTTGGACTAACTGGAGTTTGTTTATTAAGCGTGCAGAACAACCACCCAATAAAGCATTACAATAATCTAACCTTGAGGTCATAAACGCATGGATTAACATTTCTGCATTTGACATTGAGAGCATAGGCCGTAATTTAGATATATATTTTGAGATGGAAAAATGCAGTTTTACAAATGCTAGAAACGTGGCTTTCTAAGGAAAGATTGCTATCAAATAGCACACCTAGGTTCCTAACTAATGACGAAGAATTGACAGAGCAGCCATCAAGTCTTAGACAGCGTTCTAGGTTATTACATGCAGAGTTTTGGGTCCTATAATTAACATCTCTGTTTTTTCAGAATTTAGCAGTAAGAAATTACTCATCATCCAGTTTTTTATATCGACTATGCATTCCGTTAGTTTTTTAAATTGGTATGTTTCGCCGGGCCGCAAAGTAATATAGAGCTGAGTATCATCAGCATAACAGTGAAGCTAACACTGTGTTTCCTGATGATATCTCCCAAGGGTAACATGTAAAGCGTGAAGAGTAACGGCCCTAGTACTGAGCCTTGAGGTATTCCATACTGCACTTGTGATCGATATGATACCTCTTCATTTACTGCTATGAATTTATGGCGGTCATATAAGTACAATTTAAACCATGCTAATGCACTTCCATTAATGCCAACAAAGTTTTCTAGTCTATGCAAAAGAATGTTGTGGTCAATAGTGTCGAACACAGCACTAAGATCCAATAGCACTAATAGAAAGATACAACCATGATCAGATGATAAGAGCAGGTCATTTGTAACTCTAATAAGAGCAGTCTCAGTACTATGATACGGTCTATATCCTGACTGGAAATCCTCACAGATATCATTTTTCTCTAAGGAGGAATATAATTGTGAGGATACTACCTTTTCTAATATCTTGGACAGAAAAGGGAGATTCGAGATCGGTCTATAATTAACTAGTTCTTTGGGGACAATTTGTGGACATATCAGAGAGAGGCTTAATAACAGCCAGGTTGAAGTTTTTGGGGACATATCCTAATGACAATGAGGAATTAATAATAGTCAGAAGAGGATCTATGTTTTCTGGAAGCACCTCTTTTAGGAGCTTAGATGGAATAGGGTCTAACATACATGTTGTTGGTTTAGATCAGGGATCCTCAAATCTGGCCCATGAGATCCACTTTCATGCAGAGTTTAGCTCTAATCCTAATCAAACACACTTGATCATGCTAAACAATGCCTTCAGGTTCATTAGAAAATCAAAGGTAGGGGAGTTTGAACATGGTTGGAGCTAAACTCTGCAGTGCATTGGCCCTCCAGGGCAAGATTTGAGGAACCCTGGTTTAGATGATTTAACAAGTTTATACAATTCTTCCTCTACTATAATAGAGAATGAGTGGAACTGTTCCTCAGGGGATCTATAGTGCACTGTCTGATGCGATACTGTAGTTGACGGCTGCATGGTTACAATTTTATCTCTAATAGTATCGATCTTACAAGTAAAGTAGTTTATAAAGTCATTACTGCTGTGATGTTGGGAAATGTCAACACTTCTTGATGCTTTATTTTTCGTTAATTTAGCCACTGTATTGAATAAATACCTGGGGTTATGTTTGTTTTCTTCTAAAAGAGATGAAAAGTAATCAGATTTAGCAGTTTTTAATGCTTTTTGGTAGGATAGGTTACTTTCCCTCCAAGCAATACGAAATACCTCTAGTTTTGTTTTCCTCCAGCTGCGCTCCATTTTCCGGACTGCTCTCTTTAGGGTGCGAGTGTGCTCATTATACCACTGTGTCAGACTGTTTTCCTTAACCTTCCTTAAGCGTAAAGGAGCAACTGTATTTAAAATGCTAGAAAACAGAGAGTCCATAGTTTCTGTTCCATCATCAAGTTGTTCTGATGTTTTGGATATGCTAAGGAATTGGGACACATCAGGAAGATTACTTACAAAGCAGTCTTTTGTGGTAGAAGTGATGGTTCTACCATACTTGTAACAAGATGTAGAATTTACAGTTTTAGCTATGTGAAGTTTGCAAAAAACGAAATAATGATCTGAGATATCATTACTTGGCTGCATAATTTCAACACCATCAACATGAATTCCATGTGACAGTATTAAATCTAGAGTATGATTTCGGCAATGAGTAGTTCCTTAGACGTGTTGTCAAACCCCAATAGAGTTCAGAATGTCTATAAATGCTGATCCCAATGCATCTTTTTCATTATCAACATGGATATTAAAATCACCAACAATTAAAACTTTATCTGCAGCCAGGACTAACTCAGATGTAAAATCAGCAAACTCTTTAATAAAGTCTGTATGGTGCCCTGGTGGCCTGTATACAGTAGCCAGAACAAACATCACAGGGGATTTATCATTAACATGGGTTTCTCTGGATAATGTTATATGAATCACCAATACTTCAAACGATTTATACTTGAAGCCTGCCCTCTGAGAAATACTGAAAATATTGTTATAAACTGAAGCAACGCCACCCCCTTTACCTTTTGGACACGGCTCATGTTTATAACAGTAATCTTGGGGGGCAGACTCATTTAAAATAATGTACTCATCAGGTTTTAGCCAGGTTTCTGTCAAACAGAGCACATCTAGGTTATGATCAGTGATCATATCATTTACAAAAAGTGCTTTTGTAGAAAGGGACCTGATATTCAATAAACCAAGCTTTATCATTTGTTTATCCGTATTGCATCTGTTTTTTATTTGTTGAACATCAATTAAATTGTTACTCTTAAATTGGTTTGGACGTTTTTTGGATTTTCTAGTTCGGGGAACAGACACAGTGTCCATAGTGTGATATCTAGGTGAAAGAGTCTCTATGTGCTGAGAATTAGCTGACTTCTGTGACGTGAGGCGGCTAGCAGACAGTTTTCAGATCTATGCCTTTAGCCAGTCTGTCTGCTTCCTGACCTGGGCCCCAGTTAGTCAAGTACAAACTCTAAGACTATAGCCTTCAAATATAGTGGTATTTTTCATTATGTTGTTGAGATGCCTTCACACGACATCAACACCTCCGTGCAGCTGCGGTTGGACAGAAAGCTATTATCATTGGTCCTGACCATTCAACCACTGAATCAAGCAATGTCCCCAGCAGTGTCCACCATAATATCGAAGTAAGTGGGCATCACTGATCATTGTTCTTGCTAAAATATTTCTCATAACATGTGATCTGTAGTTTAGTTTAAAGATTAATTATTGTGCACCTATAGCACTCCTCACTGTCTTTAAAACATAGCATACCAAATGAAAATTATTTAGCCTATTGTTAATAAAATTATTTTCAGTGTTTATCTCCATTAATGCCAGTGGAGTATTTAATGTAAATGTGTATATCAACATGAAAACAGAGTTTGAAATTGCTGTTTACTTAATTACTTTTTCACTCCAGAAAAAGAGTTTGTACACATGGTTTAGAATGTTCGTACGGTGCGTACATATTTACGGCAAGTTTATTTTTTATAAATCATGATATGTGCGTGGAAAATTGCGTGTGCATGTTTCTATGACCATTTTGTGCGTACGCAAATTTTATAAATGAGACCCCTGGTCTGCCCCAAAAGCTCGTCCAATTGTCTATGAAACCTATGTTATTCTGCACCACTTAGACATCCAGCCATTGAGTGATGACAATCTGCTATGCATCTCATCACCACGGTATGCAGGGAGGGGACCAGAGCATATTACAGTGTTTGACATCATGCTTGCAAGTTCACACACCTGTTTAATGTTATTTTTAGTGATCTCCAACTGGCGAAGTCGAACATCATTAGCACCAGTGTGAATTTCAGTCTTACTGTATTTACGTTTAGCATTAGCCAGCACTTTTAAACTTGCCAAGATGTCAGGTGCTCTGGCTTCCGGTAAACATTGGACTATGGTGGCTAGTGTCTCTACTTTTACATTCCGTACAATAGAATCGCCAATAACTAGAGCACTTTCATCAGGTTTCTCAGTGGGTGCTTCACTGAGAGGGGAGAACCTGTTTAATGTTTTGATCGGAACAGAAGAGTGGTGGTAAGACCCACGACTATGCCGCCTCACAGTCACCCAGTTGCCCTGCTGCAGAGGCGCTATTACCAGAACCGAACAATGTACAGGACTCCCTGAGCTAGACGCATCCAGGGTCATGTCTAGAGCCCTAACATTCTTACTGTCCTCAATTAAAGTTTGGATGTGTCTCTAATTCTGAAATCTTCTCTGTCAGCCTAACTATTTCCCTGCATTTATCACATGTGAATCCCTCATCACCGACAGAGATAGATAAAAAAAAGTGAAAAGTGACGTGACATACAGCCAAGTATGGTAACCCATACTCGGAATTCATGCTCTGCTTTTAACCCATCCAAAGTGCACACACACACACACTGTGTGAACACACACCTGGAGCAGTGGGCAGCCATTTATGCTGCGGCGCCCGGGGAGCAGTTGGGGGTTCAGTGCCTTGCTCAAGGGCACCTCAGTCATGGTATTGAGGGTGGAGAGAGCGCTTTTACATTCACTCCCCCCACCTACAATTCCTGCCGGCCCGAGACTCGAACCCACAACCCTTGGATTGCAAGTCAGACTCTCTAACCATTAGGCCACGACTTCCCTCTAAACTATACATGTGGCAAGTGGTGCAAATAACAATAGCAGGAGAAGCCATTACTTTCCGCGACTGATTAAAGATTCTTACCACAGTTGTTTGATGAACTTGTGAAAAACCGGAGCGAGAGAGTAGCGAGAGAGAGGAGAGGAGAAAAGAAAAAAGAAAAGAAAACAGTGATAGGCACGAATGGAAACGCTAATGACAAGCTAATGAATGCTAATGCGATGCAGGTGTGGTGCACTCGCGGATTTAGAATTAAAGTGGATGATCAAATTAACCAGATTAGATTGATAGATAATATCAGGAATATGGTGGGAATTAAGTTATATTTTATCACTTTAAACAACAGAGAGTGATAGTAAGATGAGTGATTCTACAGAAAAACAAAGCTACACGGAGTTACGATCACAAACCAGCAGCTTGGCAAACAGGAAGCAGGAATAACAGGCATCATTCACATTGGTATATACATGGCACAATATCAAATAACCCAATAAATTTCACAATACATCAAATAAAAAAAAAGGGAGAACAGATCTTAAAGTGTAGTGATTAAAGTCCCCAGAAACAATAAAGGCTCCATCCGGGTGCAAGGTTTGTAATTTGCTAATAGCAGCCCAAAGTTCTTTCGTAGCCACGTTAGCATTAGCTTCCAGTGGTACATAAACTAAGGGGGCCAAACGTGCCATTTTCCCAGGACACGTCCTGGCCAGGATTTCTATATTACCTAAAATATCCAGGTTTTGGCTTTGGTTTCCTGTTTTCATATTTAATGAAGGTAATGATCGTTTGACCAATAACATGCAGACATTGTACGTAATCGACCAATCGTGGTGTGTGAGAAGATGGGATCTACAGAGTATGGTCGACTACATATTAGTGTTGGACTAGAAGCAGCACTGAGCATACCGATCGGTGTATGACATCAAAGTACCGTGAAAGCGATTCAAAAACACAAGAAGCCGTCTGCTCTCTAGAGCTCTCACGGTACTTTATACAACAATTGGTCTGCGCAGCGCAAACAAAGCCAAAACTTGAATATTTGAGGCAATATAGAAATCCTGGCCAGGACGTGTCCTGGGAAAATGGAACGTTTGGTCACCCTAACATAAACTTCAGCAGCAACAATGCAAGTAAACTCACGTGGTAGGTAGAATGGCCTGCACTTGATAATCAGAAACTCCAGATCAGCAGAGCAGTAGTGAACAATGACAGTGTCTGTACACCATGATTTGTTTACATAAATGCATACTCCACCACCCTTGTTTTTACCAAAGATTGCTGCTACTCTGTCAGCCCTGAAGAAAGAGCATCCATCCATATGCACCACGCTGTTTGGGACATCGTTACAGAGGCATGTTTCAGTGAAGAACATAACATTGCAGTCCATAAGCCATTTCTGTGTGAGGGTCCAGATCTTTAGTTCGTCCATCTTGTTCATCAGAGACTGTACATTGGCAAGGAAGATGCTGGGCAGAGCTGGTCGATGTGGGTTTAGCCTTATCACACAGCCCTCCACGCTTTCCCCGTCTTTGATTACAATCTCGACGCCGAACACTTCCGGTTGGTGCGAGTGATCCGCTTGTCCGCGGTGATCTCTGTAGCTCTGGCGGGAGTTCGCTGAAGTCGAAAGGATGATCTAAAACTATGTTGGAACATCGTTTGTTGATGTCCAAAAGTGACTGTTTACTGTAGCTGTAGTTTGCATAACTGAATCGAGTGAACACAAGGAAATAACCAGGTAAATGAACACTATTTTCCAAAATTTGGTAAGACACTGAGCTGAGATGTGTTTGTGCCGCCATCTTGTCACTAGATACACTTAATGTGAATCTTTACGTTTATTTTTTTTAAAAAAAACCTTTAAAAGTAGCATTTAAAAGAATTTGGTGTGTGGTCATGGTATAACAGTGACGCTACAAATGAAAATTATTATTTTTCTGCAGGCCACAAAATTACTCTAGTTTGCCTCTTGCGTTGAATTTTAAACCCTTTTCACTATTATAACCTTAGGTACAACACTAACTAATTTTAATATAAATATCGTCCGGGCAGAACTATTGTTCCAGCCACCAAAGACAGATTCACAAATTACCTGCCTGATTTATCTCAACTGCTCTGTGCACCCATAAATACACATGGACTAGACAAAATGACTGGCAACATGGGCACTATCTTCTCTAATACATTAGAAGCTGTTGCCCCCATCAAATTGAAAAAGGTTAGAGAAAAATGTACTGTGCCATGGTACAACAGTAATACCCAGGCTCTCAAGAAAGAAACCCGTAGCCTTGAGCTCAAATGGAGAAAAACTAACTTGGAAGTTTTTAGAATTGCGTGGAAAAACAGTATGTCCAGCTATAGACAGGCTCTAAAAACTGCCAGGGCCGAGCATATCCACAAACTCATAGAAAACAACTAAAACAATCCAAGGTTTTTATTTAGCACAGTGGCTAGATTAACAAATAACCAGACGCCACCCGATCTAAATATTCCCTCACAGTTAAATAGTAATGACTTTATGAATTTCTTCACTGATAAAATAGATAACATCAGAAATACAATAACAAATGTAGATTCTACAGCGTCTAATACTTTAGTTTTATCCATCGCACCCAAAGATAAACTGCAGTGCTTTACAACTATAGGACAGGAAGAGCTAAATAAACTTATCACTGCATCTAAACCAACAACATGTTTATTAGATCCTGTACCCACTAAATTACTGAAAGAGTTGTTACCTGTAGCAGAAGAACCGCTTTTCAATATTATAAACTCGTCGTTATCTTTAGGTCACGTCCCAAAACCATTCAAGTTGGCGCTCATTAAGCCTCTTATTAAGAAACCACAACTAGATCCTATCAAACTTGCAAATTACAGACCCATTTCAAATCTTCCATTTATGTCTAAAATTTTAGAAAAAGTTGTGTCTGCTCAATTGTGCTCCTACCTGCAAAAAAAAAAATCTCTCTATGAAGAATTTCAGTCGGGTTTCAGGCCCCATCATAGCACAGAAACTACAATTGTTAAAATGACAAATGACTTGCTTCTTGCTTCAGATCAAGGCTGCATCTCATTGCTAGTTTTACTTGATCTTAGTGCTGCGTTCGACACCATAGATCACGACATACTCACAGATAGATTACAAAACTATACAGGTATCCAAGGGCAGGCTTTAAGATGGTTTAGATCCTACCTGTCCGATCGCTACCACTTTGTTTATTTAAATATGGAGTCATCTCATTTATCACCAGTAAAATATGGAGTGCCACAAGGATCTGTCCTATGTCCTCTGCTATTTTCAATATACATGTTGCCCCTTGGTAATATCATTAAACAATACGGGATTAGTTTCCACTGTTATGCTGATGATACTCAACTATATATCTCAACAAGACCACACTGTAAAACCTGACAAGTCACGTAACTCAAACCGTTTGAGTAAACAGATTGCCTTTACTTAAAGCATGTAAGTTTTAAAACTTTGCAATTATGTAATCAAGTGATTAATTAAGTGCTGATTGTTGCTTTATTGATGCTTTATTGTTTCATTTGAAGTAACCATGTTAGAGATCAGTGCTCTCTTTATTTTGACTCAATACACTTTACATCATTATTAGTATAAATTACAGGTTGTTGTAGCCATGTGTTCTTGAAACATGTTTGTTATAACTCAAAAACCCAGAGAAAATATTATCAGGTATTGGTTGTTGTACAGCATACTGGTGATGACAATCAATTATGAAGCTGTTCAGAGTTCAAAAACTGACTAAATAGGTGTTGTATTATTAGTTCAGTTGATTACAATGAAAGCCATTCAAAAAGTCAGTGGTTGTGTTAGAATCAGTTAATATAAAATATTTTCCAAACAGTTTAGTCTCCTATGGAAGCAACTAGTCACACACAGACATCAATAATAAGAATATGAACCTCAACAATGGTGACAAAAAAAAAACATGCTGCAATGCATGCTGGGTACTATTGTAGTACAAAACTCATCCATGGCTCCCAGCATGCTCTGCTGCATATTTTTTGTTTGTTTGTTTGTTTGTTTGTTTTATTATTATTTTTTTTATGGTCACCATTGTTGAGGTTCATATGCTGATTATTGATGTCTGTGTGTGACTAAATGACACCATAGAAAACCAAACTGGTTGGAAAGTTCTTTATATTAACTGATTATCACAGAACCACTGGCTCTTAGAATCACTTTTACTGTAATTAATCCAACTAATTACACAACACCTATTTCATCAGAGATTAGACTCCAAACAGTTCAATAATCAATGATTATCATCGCCAATATACAGTATAACAACCAACAGCTAGGTACAGGTTAGATTAAAAAAAATGCTAACCTGAATGCACTGTAAGTTGCTTTTGATAAAAGCAGTTTCTCAGAGTGTGAGTATAACACCTGATGATATTTTCTCTGGGCTTTTAAGTTACAACAAACAGTTACAACAGCCAAAAAAAAATAATCTAAGACAGAAGTCAAGGGTCAAGAGCCCAACTAAAGCAAACACTGATCTCTAACATGGTTACTTCAAATGAAACAATAAATCAACATCTAGACCTTAGTTAATTCTCAATAAGATCTTCTGTAGACGTCTGACAGAAATAAAGTCAGTCTGGTTATTAATAAGTGGAGCTGGTGATGCTGTTTGTGGGGTTGTTTTAATCAGATCTTGAGAGATTTAATGTATTTTATTTCAGTTTATTTTATCTAAGGCTGTGTCTGAAGTCAGTTGTAGTTCCTTTCTCTCTTTTCTTCAGTAATTCTGTTTGTTAACAGCAGCTGTTCATCACTAATGCTCAATTATCACTCAATTAATCACTTAATTATTTAATTGCAATGTATATCTTCTTTCAGTGAACTCAACTGAATTAAGTTCAGAGTACTCATAACTGTTAGTTTTAAAACTTAAATGGTTTAAGGCAATCAGTTTCCTCAAACGGTTTGAGTTAACATAACTTGTCATGTTTTTAAGGATATCTGTTTACTCAAACGGTTTGAGTTAAGTTACTTGTCGGGTTTTACAGTGCAGGTGAAACTTCAAAATTATCTAAGCTAACAGAGTGTGTTAAAATGTTAAAGATGTCCAATAATTTTCTTCTATTAAATTCAGATAAGACAGAGATATTACTTGTTGGACCAGAAAACATTACACAGAATCTCTTGGATTACAATTTGCAATTAGACGGATGTACTGTTACTTCCTCTACTGTCAAAAATCTGGGTGTTATATTAGACAGTAACTTGTCTTTTGAAAATCATATTTCCCATGTTACAAAAACAGCATTCTTCCATCTTAGAAACATTGCCAAGCTACGAAACATGTTACCTGTTCCTGATGCAGAAAAGCTAGTTCATGCGTTCATGACCTCTAGACTGGACTATTGTAATGCACTGCTAGCTGGTTGTCCTGCATCCTCAATAAACAAGATACAGGTAGTCCAAAATGCAGCGGCTAGAGTCCTTACCAGGTCAAGAAAAATGATCATATTACCCCAATTTTACAGTCTCTGCACTGGCTACCTATTAAGTTCCGTATCAGTTACAAAATATTATTACTTACTTATAAGGCCCTTAATGGATTAGCTCCTGTGTGCCTAACTAGTCTTCTACCACGCTACAATCCATCACGCTCCCTAAGGTCACAAAATGCTGGACTTTTGATAGTACCTAGGATAGCAAAGTCCACTAAAGGAGGTAAGAGCTTTTTCACATTTGGCTCCCAAAAAATAGAAAAAAAACACCAATAATGTTATTCATACAAACACACATCCTCAATACAAACATAGAAAAAAAACTCACACCAAATTTGCCAACAATCCAAATACCCACATAGCAAACGGACTTGGCCCAAATGTGGCTTCAAGCTGGCACTGCTGGCCTCCTGTCAGCAATGGCATGTACCCTTTCAGCCAGAGCTGGGCCATGTGTGGCAATGACGGCAGGGCGGTGATCGGCAAAACAACATGAGGGCCGATTGTTGGTGGGAGGAGATGGCATGGCCCAGATCAGTCAGGTGAATATGTGGCCAACCAACAGCTAGGTACAAGTTAAATTAAAAAAAAATGCTAACCTGAATGCACTGTAAGTTGCTTTTGATAAAAGCAGTTTCTCAGAGTGTGAGTATCACACATGATTGATATTTTCTCTGGGCTTTTAAGTTTACAACAAACAGTTAAACAGCCAAAAAAAAAAACAGAATCTAAGACAGAAGTCAAGGGTCCAGAGCCCAACTAAAGCAAACACTGATCTCTAACATGGTTACTTCAAATGAAACAAATAAATCAACATCTAAACCTTAGTTAATTCTCAATAAGATCTTCTGTAGACGTCTGACAGAAATAAAGTCAGTCTGGTTATTAATAAGTGGAGCTGGTGAGGCTGTTTGTGGGGTTGTTTAATCAGATCTTGAGAGACTTAATTATTTTATTTCAGTTTATTTTATCTAAGGCTGTGTTTGAAGTCAGTTGTAGTTTTCCTTTCTCTCTTTTCTTCAGTAATTCTGTTTGTTAACAGCAGCTGTTCATCACTAAAGCTCAATTATCACTCAATTAATCACTTAATTATTTAATTGCAATGTATATCTGTCTTTCAGTGAACTCAACTGAATTAAGTTCAGAGTACTCATAACTGTTATTTTAAAACTTAAATGGTTTAAGGCAATCAGTTTTCCTCAAACGGTTTGAGTTAACATAACTTGTCATGTTTTTAAGGATATCTGTTTACTCAAACGTTTTGAGTTAAGTTACTTGTCGGGTTTTAACAGTGCAGGTGAACTTCAAAATTATCTAAGCTAACAGAGTGTGTTAAAATGTTAAAGATTGTCCAATAATTTTCTTCTATTAAATTCAGATAAGACGAGATATTACTTGTTGGACCAGAAAACATTACACAGAATCTCTTGGATTACAATTTGCAATTAGACGGATGTACTGTTACTTCCTCTACTGTCAAAAATCTGGGTGTTATATTAGACAGTAACTTGTCTTTTGAAAATCATATTTCCCATGTTACAAAAACAGCATTACTCCATCTTAGAAACATTGCCAAGCTACGAAACATGATTACCTGTTCCTGATTCAGAAAATCTAGTTCATGCGTTCATGACCTCTAGACTGGACTATTGTAATGCACTGCTAGCTGGTTGTCCTGCATCCTCAATAAACAAGCTACAGGTAGTCCAAAATGCAGCGGCTAGAGTCCTTACCAGGTCAAGAAAATATGATCATATTACCCCAATTTTACAGTCTCTGCACTGGCTACCTATTAAGTTCCGTATCAGTTACAAAATATTATTACTTACTTATAAGGCCCTTAATGGATTACTCCTGTGTGCCTAACTAGTCTTCTACCACGCTACAACCCATCACGCTCCCTAAAGGTAACATGCTGGACTTTTGATAGTACCTAGGATAGCAAAGTCCATTAAAAAAGGTAGAGCTTTTTCACATTTGGCTCCCAAACTCTGGAATAGCCTTCCTGATCCATTAAGGTGATTAATATGACCAAATATGGTCTAAACCTAGATAAAAAACACACCTGTCCCAAATGAAGCATTCAAATACCCACATAGCAAACGGACTTGGCCCAAATGTGGCCTCAAGCTGGCACTGCTGGCCTCCTGTCGGCAATGGCATGTACCCTTTCAGCCAGAGCTGGGCCATGTGTGGCAATGACGGCAGGGCGGTGATCCGGCAAACAATATGAGGGCCGATTGTTGGTGGGAGGAGTGTGGCCCAGATCAGTCAGGTGATATGTGGCCCAAATCAGGCTATGATCTGGCAGCATATTATGTGACCCAATGATAAACAAGATAAATACAATTTTGCATGATAATGGTTAAATGATCACACATACATTTTTAATGAAGTGTAGTATTGTTAATATGTATCTTTGAAATGGCAAGTCAAAACAGAATGAAACATTATCATTTCAAAATTAAGCAAATCAGTCAAGTGCATTAAACTGCACTTAATTATATTTTTATTAAATTGTTTATTATTTTTCTTGGTACAAATAATTTTAGAAAATTTACATGAAAAGAGAGAGAGAGAGAGAGAGAGAGAGAGAGAGAGAGATCATTTAACCATCATGTAATAAGAGAAGAGATGATGCTGACCCCTCAGAGGACCTCAGATGATGCTAACCCAGAGACAACATACAGAACTACCACATTTTGCTATAAGTTTGATTGCATAATTGCTGTTAATAGTGTTAATCGTCTGTTTGTTTACATCTTTTATTGATTTTTCTGAACATTTCTGCCGTATACACATAAACTAACAGTCACCACTGATAAGCTTCTACTAAATATTGTAGAAACTTAATTTTCTGTAAAGTTGCTTTGCAATGATTTGTATCGTAAAAAGCGCTGTACAAATAAACTTGAATTGAATAGAATTATTAAAATATATATATATATATATATATATATATATATATATATATATATATATATATATATAGTATATATATATTTTAAAGAGTCATAATGCCGTCAACGTAATAATCAATGCACAATAGGATTTAATGTGTCACATCTCTGTTTTTCATAGGCTCTGGCCATTAACTGAGGTGCTACAGTGCTCATTAAGTGAGCCAAAACTGAATTTCATAATTAGACTTACAAAACTGAAAGCTGAGCACACACACACAGACACACACACACACACACACACACAGACACACACACACACACACACACACACACAGAACTAAGTGCCTCACCCAAACCCTTACCTTAAACCTAACCTTTACCCAATTATAACTGGACCCCTAAAACCAGGTCTTGACCCTCAAAAAGGTTTTTAAAGGGCTCTCAGAAAGTGAGGACCGACCAAAATGTCCTCACTTTACAAGATTGTCCTCACTCCACTGATCTAAGACTCAAACCGGCCCTCACAAAGATAGCTGTACAAGTGCACACACTTGTGAGTGTGTGTGTGTGTGTGTGTGTGTGTGTGTGTGTGTGTGTGTGTGTGTGTGTGTGTGTGTGCATGCGTCTGTGTGTGTGAACGCAAATGAGGAATACATCTCTCTCAGAGATGCTTCTCTCCCTGCATCATTAACTCTCTGTATATCACTCAACTTTAGCAGGATCTGTCTGGCTCTGTCACTCCAGTCCTATATATTTTACTTGATCAGTATCTTTTTTCTTGGTTTCCACTAAAGCATATCAAACTATCCATAAAACAGGAGAAATTTACCTGAGAAAACCATTTGGATTTTGTTGGTGCAGTGTTAGCATTCTTCTGTTCTTTATTTTCTGATTTAATTCTACACGCTAAGTGCTCTTTTCTTTCCCATCTCATAATTTTGTCATGTACAGATCTCCTCGATCTGCATTTGAACACGACTCACATTCTCCTCCATCTGCGGCTCCGTTCTGGGTCCGTCCCCTTCCTGTCATCCATCCTTTTACAGTAAAATGACTCAGCAAATACACGCAAGAATAATCTATGAACAACAATCTCACTGACATTCTTGGCTTTTCTCCAGCATATGCTAAAAGGATGAAAAACTGATACGATTATAAAAACATAGTCAAGTCTCAAATTTACTGTAAAATTTTATTGTGGCATTTAAAAAGACAATCTGTGACACTTACCATGCATATTGTTTCTTATTGACTTACTCAAAGGAGATTATTGTATTGTGTTTTTTGGTAATTATCTGTTCTTATTATATGTCGTGGTGAAGTGCTCTATGCAGAAAGTTCCAGAACCTAATAAATCTATTATTTGTTTGTTTGTTTTTATGTGTGTGTAAAATGATTATGATTATAAATGATGACTAAAAATAAACACACACACAGGTCTGGTCGCAATCTTTAAGTAACACTATTTCTCTTTTTCTCTCTATTTGTACAGATAGGTGTGGTGAAATATTAGGGATTTCGAATGTGATGATTGGGCCTCCAGTAAATGTCTCCATCTGCTGGCTGATCTGAGTTAAACAGGGCTTGCAGTCTTACAGCACATGTCCTGATTTTGCGGCGTTAGATAAGTTCCTTGGTCAACATATTTTGTTGACACTGGAACAACATTTTAATCCAAAAATGTAGTCTTGACCATATCCCTACATCTAAATCTAACCTTAACCATGAGTAATCCCTAAAATCAGAGGAAATGATAGATGAATGACACTGAAATGTAGCACCAAACACACTGATTGTAAGCCTAAACTTCACAAAAACTATAAACTGGTTCTTCAAATCTGATTGGTTAATCACAATGTTGTTCCAGGCTCAACAATGATGTTGATCCAGGAAGATGTGGCACTTGGTAAAATCAGGTTCTGCGTCCTGAACCAAGGATCAGTGTGCTGCTAAATCATGATTCGTGAAATATTTTGAGATGAGTTAAGGATGTGCACGAGTATGATGCATGCAGTGTAATCTTATGAGAATTAATTTAGTTTGCAAAAAACTATGAATGTCAGATAAATCAAATAACAGAGGGTCAGTCAAATAGAGACATTGGAATGATAAGAATATAAATATGAATGAATGAAACATTTTCTTATGTACTACTGTGAACCAAAGCGTTGTACAATCATATAGATGATGCGGCTACAGCTAGAGAAGAGAGAAGGACAGAGATCATTAAGAGGCCTTAATTGACAACAAGGGCCAGCGGAGGGAATCTGACCAGGACACCGGCATACACCTTACTCTTTACAAGAAGTGCCATGGGATTTTTAGTGACCACAGAGAGTCAGGACCTAGCTGGCCTCACTAACACCGCTTCCAGCAGAAGGAGGTCTCTCATCCAGAGTCGGATCAGGCTTAACCCTGCTTAGATTCAGTGGGGAACCGCTCTTGGTCCATAGGGTCATATGGCTATGTAATTCAACCAATGAAAAAAGCGCTATACTTTTTGTCCTTAAGGGAAGTCAAATAAAATAGGAATTCAAACAGAATGATTTTGCTCAGTTGTTTATGATGAATAATGAAGATGTTTGAAAGTACTGGAAATTGGAATTATTAAATATTAACACCATGAATTATTAAATTATAATGTAAGATTTAAAACTCCAAAAACAGACCGACAAATCTTTGTAGATAAATTTGTAGTTCACCTTTATCCAACAACAACAAAGAATACTACTGTTTCTGATAGAATAAATGGATTTTCAGATAAACGCATGTTCAATTCTGAAAGGAAATGATTTGTTCTACTTATGAGGTCAAATGAGTTCAGAATTTAGTCAAAATTAGCTGACAGTTTGATGGGTGAAACTGCATAACCCAGCATGCTAAGCTTAACTCAGTCTGTGCTTTGCCCAGTTCACCAAGCGTTAGGCTATCAGTACGGATATTTTTTCCCCAGACATTTTTAGACTGTGTGTTTGAATCAGTGCGATGAACAGAAATGGAAAGCTGCGAGCTGAGAATAGAAACCGGTGGTTTTCAATCCTGTTCCTGAGGATCTACAGCTCTGAACATTTTGCATGTCTTCCTAATTTAACACACTTGATTTATCAGTGGCTCATGAGAGAGAACTGAGCAAAGTGTGCCAGATAAGAACAAGTGCTGTGGGAGCCCAGGTCCGGGGATTGAAAAACTGCTTCATACCACACTTCAGTGTTTCATCTGCATGTTTAAAAATCATCCTCCGAATCCCCAGAGCCGTTCAAACCTGTTCTGCATGTTTGTTTCAACTTTCCTTTCACTTTTATTTGAAAGGTCTTTGTGCTTTTCTAAAGCCTAATAGTGAAACTGACTTGAATACTAGAAGAACATTTCAAGACATTAGATGAGAGAGAGCACATTGCACATAAAAACAAATCTGACAGAAGCCATGAGCTCACGCTGACCAGGGCTGAGTTTCTCACACAAACACGTAAACTGTTGATTAAAGATCAAATTGCACGACAAATAAAGTTTTGTGTCCTAAAAATAAGAACTGATTCTGAACTGCTGTGCTGAAATTACCCTGCATCTCAATGTGCCTACTTATACTATGCTCTTAAAATATGTACTCTTTTGGTGAAGATAAAGTACGCACTTTTGAGTGTGTAGTAATAGGCAAGCTTTGGGACATACTATCGCGTCATACAATTGCGTCTTTAAAGGACTGCTCTGTCGCACCTGTCACTGTAAACTGGCCTGTCAATCATCTCATAACAGTTAACATCCTCCACATTTAATTTCATTTAACTTCCTACCGTACTGGAGAGAAAAGTAGTTTGTTGATCTGCCAGTCGCACGTCTTTCATGCGGAGAACTCTGCTCATATTTTCTGCATAATGATGCATTTAAAATTAAACGACCAAATGGATGTTTATAAAAGTTCACATTGCTGTTGCAGATGAAATATAACACAGATAACAATAAATAAATATTTTTTTACCAGGTTAAATGTTGATTATTATTAACCCAAACGTTTAAGCCACGTTTGTAGTTTTTCTAATGCGTTTTATTCGTGTTTGTAGTTCTGGACCGAATCTTTCACCAAAACACAATGGATTGTGTGCAATTTTAGCCATTAGAGTGTGCACAGATCCACACTTCAAAAATGTACCTGAAATAGTAGACCATCCAGGGACTTTTGGCATACTCTTTTCAACATACTATGCTTTGGGACACAATTATTCTAATCTCACATACTATTTATTATGGATAGTATGAACACTGAGATGCAGGGCTTGTGTCAGGTACTCCAGTCTCACTTCCTGTTATCAATTACCTGTTAGGTTTGTTAGCATAATGCCAATCTATGGTCTTCATTGGCTGTCCCTCAAACATCTACTCTTATCTGTCTCTGTATCTTCAATCACTGTAGTTGTAGCTGAGGCTCTAGAAATGGCAGGGTTTATAAGGATGTATGTGTCATTAAGAAATTGTCAATTTTGAGGGAGTTGAAATGTGAATTTTATTTTGATCTTATGATTTTACTAGTAATTATGTTTGTTTACATTGCTACATTTGAGATGCTGTGCAGTGAGCTGGTCAGTGATGTAATGTTCCTGTAATGCAAGTTTGCTCCACAAAATAAAGTGGTCCAGGAAATATATGAAAATGTGAATGTTCATGATTTAATTATCCAAAACTAAAGCCTTCAGGTACAATATTTTTTTTATTTTTTTTATTTTTTTTAATGACTGTCTGTGCAAATTGAAACCAGATTCTTTATGCATTTCAAATGCAGGAAGATGTTTCAATAACTTCTGGAGACTTTAAGAAACTGGCTTTGAGAAGATATCTGGCAAGGCGACTTATGGCCTGGTTTAAAGGGAGCACGTTCAAACTACAGCAGTTTAAAGATACATCTGCTATACCTTTTTGTTGTGAAATGTTCCTGTGTATTATACATGCATTTAATTATCATATGTTGATGTAAAAAAAAAAGAAAAAAAAATTGTAATATAACTTTGTTTGTTTGTTTGTTGGTTTTTATTGTATTTGTTATACTTGTATTTTTAATTGTTTTTGCCATGAAAATAGCTTTAGATGCTGACATGGCATTAAATAAATACAAACAACAACAAATACATTCAATTAACTCAATTTATTTATAATATAAATTTAATATGTTAATAAAAAAAAAAAGAAATATCTCCCACCTACTTCCTCTTTCTTCTCTTTTTCTCTGTCTCTCTCTCTTTCTCTCGCTCCGTTTCTTTTCTCTCAGTAGTGTAATCATATCCTAAGTGTCAGATTGGAGATTTATTACCCTGATTTATGGCTTGATTTGTGGAGGGTCCAGTCAGCGTTGATTGACAGGTTGTGATATGTCCAATGTGTACATGGTCAGATTTATGTGTTGATTTATCGCTATATGGCCTGTCTGTCACAGTGGTTGCCATGTCACTGGGTGCTGTCACCCTTGATTGACATGACAGAGGTGTGTGTAAAATCAAAAGATCAAAACAGATCTCAGATTTGACTTGTGTTGCATTTATTACTGGACATATGTTGGTTGTATCTGTAACCAGAGCTGTGGGGGTTTCTGTGGACTTCCTTCCTGAGCAGTTACTCACTTCCAGTCAGGAGGAGGTGTTTGGGCTCTTCCTGGAATAAAATGGCTGAGCAAAAGTGAGTGTATTTACACCTTGACAGGATCAATGTTTGTTTGATCTATATGGTATATGGTATGTTGGTATGGTATGTTAATACCAGTGTGGCTACCGACTGGTCTACATCTAGCCCTAAGCAAGGAGGTTGTCTGGGCCTCTGGCTTCCGTGTTTGTGTTTTAGGTCAACACCTTTGGTGGATTGGTTTCTAGACACCAGAACCCAAAGCTTTTCCCCTGTCTGTTTTCCTCCTGTGATGTAGTCTGTGTCCGATATAATGCTTTAGTATGTTTGTTAATGGGAATGTGGTTTGTTTAGGGTTGGAGGATATCCAGACACGTGACCATCTCAAACCTCTAAAAGGTTCAGTTCTGCTTGATCTATAGGCTCAATATTGATAGCTAAGCCATCACTGTTTTGATTGTGTTTGCAACAATACTGGAATGCTCTGGCAATACAAATGTACAACATATTTTCCATGTCAATAAAGCACCTGGAAAACTGAAACATAGAATTAAAGAGCTCACCAAGAACATTACCCATCACACTTTTTATATGCTTCTGAAAAGATGTTATGTTTGAGCATGTTCTTTCTACCTCATCTGTATGTGTGTATGCTAACACCTCTGTAGGATCAGTACAACCTAATCTGTAGGTTGAATAGATAAACTTATGAGGAGTCTTAAGTTAAAAATGATTCAACATCCTTGCTCACCGACTCTATCCACCAAATCCACCTCACCTAACAATTTACTCCTGACTGTGAAGGTGTCTAACTGACAGTGGGTAATATTATCTTCTACGTGCTTGTGTTAATGGCTTTTACAACATCCACCTCATATTATGCGCACAGAATCATGCTTTAGTTCAGTTCATTTTATTTATAAAGCACAATAAAACAACAATTGTTGACCATGGTGCTGAACAATATTGTTAAAAAGAAATCAAAGTACATAACATGATATGACAAGACAAAACAAATTTTAAATAAACCGTGGTTTAAACAACGAATCAACACTTTAGCTAATTCTTTGGTCTCTCTCTCTCTCTCTCTCTCTCTCTCACACACACACACACACACACACACACACACACACACACACACACACACCCACATGGTGCGGTTTCTATGTTTTTATGGGACATCCCATAGACGTAATGGTTTTTTATACTGTATAAATTGTATTTTCAATCACCAAACACCAACCTTACACATAAACCTACCCCTTACAGAAAAAACTTTGTTCATTTTAAGATTTTCAAAAATACTTCATTCTGTATGATTTATAAGCTTGTTTCTTCACGGGGACAAAAAAAATCCACAAGGACAAGGATTTTGGATATTGCCATCATTGTCCATATAACGTAGGATATACCTGAACCACACACACAGACACACACACACATCTGAGTATACTGAATTTAAAGTATGACCAAAATCATATTTGTTGTTTTTATTTTTTGTTGTTATTTAAGAAATGTTTTCATCTTAATCTAATTGCTTAAACTCGGTAAAATAATTACACCTAGAATTTTAAACATTTAAATGGTTAAACACATTGTGTGTCACTAAAGCAAGGCACACTGTCTATTGTCTTTTTTTTTTAAATAACCTGATGACCAGCATTGTTTCTTTAGATCATTTATGCACCCAAGTGCTTTTCTCACACGAGTAGAAAACTCTTTGGATGTGTTTGTGAAACAAATAATTTTTACTTCAGAAAACTTTTTAAATGTATGACTGAACTTTTCTCATTCGACAGAACTACTTTTTTCAAATTATTTACCTGGCCTATAACACTTGGTGTAAATGTTCTTACCTAGAACAGAAAACACTATTTTGTAGGCATCATGTTATTTTTAAATTATTCGCTAAAAGATTAAACACACTAGAATCTGTGATTTTCAAAATGAAAGAAATGTACAAGCTAAGGATGTTTCAACTGTTATCATCATTTCCTTTTGACCCTGATAAACTGGTAATGAATTTTCTATGCAAGTGACACGATATACAGTTCTCATACTATGATTGTAAATAGCTGTGCTAAAACATTTATTATTACATGCCAACAGATTGTGTCAAGGATGTGTCACATCTAAGAATCACAATGTTTTGTAAATTACAATTTTCTTACACAACTAGTTTTAGCCATATCAAGATTTTGGATGGCCGATCACAATTTGTTTGTTGGACTTTGTAAGTTTTTAGGTGAAGACATCTCTTTGTGAGCTGTCATCATAATAAGAATAATAAAAATTCCACAAAGTCCACAAAGCGCGATCACATGAAGCAGCAACACAAAAATGAAGTCTAGCTGTTTTACCCTTAAAACTATTACAACTGAAACAAATCAAATGGTTCCACTGAAAGCTGCACACTCGTTAAAGTTTGAGCATGTTAAAGTTTTCCACACTCTTGTGTAGATTCATTTTATCCATAACCTTTCGTGTATTCAAGCGACCAAATCACTAAGAAAGAGAGCATAGCAAAGAAAACAAATGTCTAAAATGCATATAGAATTCAGAATACAAATGTTATTTTATTTTTTTATTTTTTAAATGTGGATTTGTGAATGATATTTTTATTACTCAACTAAATTTAGTCATCTTGTTCAGATAGCGGATGGCACAATTCACATTTTGTTTGTTTGGCTGTTTTTGTTTTAAGACTTCTCTGTAAGTTCATGCTAATCCTTGCATGGGATAGAGAGCATGATGAGCACACACCTATTCATTTAAGAAAAATTATTAAACATTTGACTGAACTTTTTTTTTATTATACATTGACAAACCTCCATTACAAATTATTTCCCCTGATGTGTTTATCCACAGAATCTTTTCCAACACATAAACATTAAAGAATTAAAGAATTCCTTCTCATCATCTTCGTTGACTCAAATAAAACAGTCTCTGGTGTATAAGCATCTACAATGTGTGCTGTGCTAAACATCTTTGTTTCTCCACTTCTCCCATATATTTAGATGTAATGCAAACACATTTAAGGACTATGGTGTTCCACACTTTTGTTAAGGTTATAGAAAACAAAAATCAAACAATCTTTACATAGGAATTATCTTTGCACAAAACAAAACTGACTAAAAATCATTGAATTACGAAATGCAGAAGTGTGTACGGGATTTGGCAAAAGAGTGTTTTAGCTATAATGAGCACATGAGACAGAAATCCTTTCTTATGTTCTATTGTGAATGTGTAAATTGTAAACACTATTTTTCCACCAGAGATAATCTGTTTACATTTTGTTTTTGCATAGTTTTCAGGTGTTGAGCTTTTTCTGATTGTGCTCAAACATGCAGTTCATGTTCATAGTAATTTATGAACAACTACAGCATAAAAATAATTTATCACTACATCTAGTGCTCTCGTTCATATAGCTGATGAAGATGTTCACATTTTTTATTTGTCGTACTCGTTTGTTTCAACATTTCCGCTTGACATTTAAGAGCAGACCTATGTGTACTCCCCTTCGGTCATAAGCATAAGCATCTACCTAAGTGTGCTAAGATTTTTCTGTTTTTGTCCACTTTTGGCAGATTTGCTAGAGGGACTATGTCACCTTGTTGTAATGTGATTACGTTTAAGATCCATAAGTTTGCACTACTACACACCCCTGAATACAGTAGGTTATAGACATACTCTTTTATACAGGAAATATGTTTGCACAACAGAAATATGTGTCAGAATAACACATACCTAATAGTGAAATCCTCTCTTCTAAACTATTGTGAACACTTTTAATGTTGGTTTTGATGTCTGCTCCACCAACACACAGACACATGTTTTAGGTATTCATCAGACCAAAAGGTTTGATCCGGGAAACACACACGACTGCAACGGCATGTTGTCATGACGGTCTTCATAATTGATCTACTTTTATAAAAACAATATAGTGTGAAGTTACTGTCTTCAACAGCACGGTCCCAACTGAAACATTGTAGTATATATATATTTTTTTTCACTAAATATCTAAACATTTATCTGGCTTAAAATATTAGTTGTTACGTGTTTACAAAGTTGTCATGTCTGACGTTTATATTTTTAAGAACATTTGATATAGTTTATCGTTTTTAATTTTATAACATATATTTCACCAAACCTTAAGGGACAGAAAAATAGGTTTAGCATCAGTCCAAATTTCAGCTGTGAGGCGAGGCGAGATTTCATTACTGAGATAATCTACAGAATGTGAAACTAGCTCACAGTTACATTAGAGTTTTTGAATTCTAGTTTATGTTGAATAGTGTTTGTTACTGGTTCCACATGTTTAACACCGCATTACTCCATTGTGAAGACACGTACGGTATATATCACACATTTTTTTTCACTGTAGTAGGCCTGAAGGTAACTCTGAAACCAGACCAAACAAAAATTAGCTTGAGCCTTAGTTGTAGCAGTATGAAAATCATTGTGTTTTATCTTTCCATGATTTGTTCATGTTGTTCTGAACCACTGTTTCATTTTTTACCATACAGTTTGTATTGTATTGTCATGTGTGACTGGAAAAAGTTTTGTATGTGAGTCTCTGTTTTTTTTTTTTGTTTGTTTGTTTATTGCAAACAGTACTGCTGTAATGTTAGCGAGCTCTTTGTGTTCTGGCTTCGCTTCGCTTTGTTCATAGACATCATTATTCCTTGAATTTGCTCAATTAAATTAAGTATTTAACACAATTTTGGGTAATGTGTGTGTATGAATATAGAATGCAGCACAAGGATCTTTGAAAATATTTTATCCTGAAATATCCATGTAGCACTCGGAATCGAGACTGCTTCTTTTAAAATAATAATATAATTAACTAATTTTTTTCATGAGCTCAGACCCATCGTTTCCTAAACCACAAAAGATTAAAAAGTGATTCAACATTTTATTTCAACAATAAATTTTTTGAATATACATTCATACATTGAAGTAGTGAAGAAAAATGGTCAAATTGGCATTACAAACAAACAGTAGTAATGATATTACAGGTGGTCTAGCCAGAAAAGAAAATCTCTACAGGCCAGCATGTTTTGTTCTAATATGTAGTTGACGTAAGTTTGAACAATCTCACATGTCATGGAACCATAATTTTTTGAAACGAGCAATGTACATAAATCTGTTACACATGTACACAGACAGAGAACCTTGTTAATGTCCATCTCATCGTCACATCCAGAATTTTTCTAGTAGTTACAGAGGCTGATTCTTTACTGGTAATAAACATACTAGTCAAATCAGGCCATGGGTTATTTTTCAGGCTTCTTACAACGTCCATTTCGATCTTAAGATTTTTTACACACTTGGTATCCCCGGTACAATCATGATTTGGATTGCACGCATGCTCGATGACCGTATGCATCAGTTTGAACATTTGTCCTCGGTAATGCGGTTTAAACATAGTGTCTATGTAGTCTAAATTCAAAAGATAAACTCCCCGGGGAGCAGTCGCACTTCAGCTGATCATCCGTAGCGGCGCCAGAACTCCAGTTGCAATCCATCAGCTTTAGCCCAGCATCAGACATCCATTTCAGAATTTAATTCAAAAGATAAACTTTGTCCCCTAACCAATATAGAATGTTGTCACCATTTCCTAGAACCTGGACTGAATTAATCCACGATGGTCCAGGCCTTGTGCAATTTCAGTTTCAATTTCTAGTTTATGGTTCAGATCCGTCAAAGCCTTATTAACTGAAAAATTAGAGAGTGCATCAGGCTCAGACAAATTTGATTGTTGAAGCTGATTCTGTCGGTCCACATAGATAATGTTTTGATCAACAAGATGTTGCAGTATCTCCGTCGACCATGCTGTCAAACCCTTGTTCACAGATCAAGGAACGCCTGTGATAACTACAGAGTTTATGAGGTCAGCCGCTCATAGGGGATGTAGACTAGCCATAGTCACAAGGAAGTAGTGGCAGATCTTCTGTACATTCGTACAAAAAAACGAAAAAAAAAAATGGGTGGTCTTGTTTCTACGTTTCAGATGTTGCTTGGTTGGTTGCTGAGATGGGGGTGCTGCACTCAATAATGGAGGAGGGTGAAGGGGGCCTAATAAGGGATGTGTTTTGACAACTTATGTCACCAAAGAGAATTCTGTCGTTTTCACTGGAAGATATTTTGATTAAAGATTACAAGTTAAGACGCTTGTCATTTTTTTCAAGTAATGGTAATTTATTACCAGCTTTGGAAAACTTAATCCAATAGCCATTTATTAAACATTCAGCAAGGAACACATAGATGGGTGAGTAAACGCTGAAAAAGAAACATTACAATATCATTGTTCCGGTTTGTTATACCGAATACACTATTATCAGACAGATCATTCGTTTTTAAACTACATTTAAATTGACTGAAATAGCTTGTTTATCATTGAAAAAATTGTGTTTAACATGGGTATGTCACATTGCTCGAAATATAGACTCGTTTTGCAGCATTCGAAAGGGTTGACCTCAGGAAGAGGCCAGTCATATTAAACTCATCAGAGTCAAAGTTTGTTTCAAAGTCCTCCTGACTTTTATTTACCGGCATTAGATAATTCTGGTCATGAAGCGTTTTTGTTCCAACAGGATGCTATGGATAAGTAGTCTGGTGGCTTGCTCACATGGTACCGCATACCAGGCGTTGTACCATCCCATTGGAAAATGTACCAAATGTGTTCATCCATATTAAAGTTTCTCCAAATTTGATTGTAGAAGTATGCCCAGTCTACGGCGGTCAAAAAAGCAGGTAGGTGCATTCAGATGTATATTCTTCGTAAGATTCCAAAACGTAGAGTTTCACAATCTGCAACTCTTTGTCAAACACAAATCTCCCCACATGATCATAAGACACAGTGAAATCTTGTTTCACAATATCTTCATCTTCACTGAGAACCTTTCTTAGGCTCTTCCCTTGATTTTTCCTTGGTGCAAAAGTCAGCTCCTCTCTTATTTCAACAGAACTTCTTGGCGGTGTTACACACATCATTTCAGGACTGTTTGGAGCAGCGGCAGCCATTGTAAAAGGAGAATGCAGAAAGTCTTCTGTGGTCAACTATATGCCCATAAAACCTTATTTAAATATCACACTGGGGATGTAGGTAGGACCCCGCAGGTGTGAAACGAACAAGGATGTGACACCTTCGGTAGTCATAAAACATTGGATGCTTTGGCACATTCAGTGAGATTATTTTCTCTTAAACAACTTACGTTTTTCTTGCAAACAAGGCATTAAAATTATCTTGCTAGTAAATCTAAAGTACACTGTCTAAAATACACAGTATTTTTGTTTACACCCTAAGTTTGTGACGACCTCTAATATAATTTTTTTATTTAATAATGTACAAATCAGCCGAGAACTCACATTTACATCTCTTGTAAAATGTTAATGTGTTAATTATATTATTATTTTAAAAGAAGCAGTCTCGATTCCGAGTGCTACATGGATATTTCAGGATAAAATATTTTCAAAGATCCTTGTGCTGCATTCTATATTCATACACACACATTACCCAAAATTGTGTTAAATACTTAATTTAATTGAGCAAATTCAAGGAATAATGATGTATATGAACAAAGCGAAGCCAGAACACAAAGAGCTCGCTAACATTACAGCAGTACTGTTTGCAAATAAACAAACAAACAAAAAAAACAGACACTCACATACAAAACTTTTTCCAGTCACACATGACAATACAATACGAACTGTATGGTAAAAATGAAACAGCAGTGGTTCAAACAACAAAAACCAAATCATGGAAAGATAAAAACACAATGATTGTCATACTGCTACAACTAAGGCTCAAGCTAATTTTTTTGTTTGGTCTGGTTTCAGAGTTACCTTCAGGCCTACTACAGTGAAAAAAATGTGTGATATATACTGTACGTGTCTTCACAATGGAGTAATGCGGTGTTAAACATGTGGAACAGTAACAAACACTATTCAACATAAACTAGAATTCAAAAACTCTAATGTAACTGTGAGCTAGTTTCACATTCTGTAGATTATCTCAGTAATGAAATCTCGCCTCGCCTCACAGCTGAAATTTGGACTGATGCTAAACCTATTTTTCTGTCCTTAAGGTTTGGTGAAATATATGTTATAAAATTAAAAACGATAAACTATATCAAATGTTCTTAAAAATATAAACATCAGACATGACAACTTTGTAAACACGTAACAACTAATATTTTAAGCCAGATAAATGTTTAGATATTTAGTGAAAAAAAAAATATATACTACAATGTTTCAGTTGGGACCGTGCTGTTGAAGACAGTAACTTCACACTATATTGTTTTTATAAAAGTAGATCAATTATGAAGACCGTCATGACAACATGCCGTTGCAGTCATGTGTGTTTCCCGGATCAAACCTTTTGGTCTGATGAATACCTAAAACATGTGTCTGTGTGTTGGTGGAGCAGACATCAAAAAAAAAGACAACATTAAAAGTGTTCACAATAGTTTAGAAGAGAGGATTTCACTATTAGGTATGTGTTATTCTGACACATATTTCTGTTGTGCAAACATATTTCCTGTATAAAAGAGTATGTCTATAACCTACTGTATTCAAGGGTGTGTAGTGCAAACTTATGGATCTTAAACGTAATCACATTACAACAAGGTGACATAGTCCCTCTAGCAAATCTGCCAAAAGTGGACAAAACAGAAAAATCTAAGCACACTTAGGGTAGATGCTTATGCTTATGACCGAAGGGGAGTACACATAGGTCTGCTCTTTAATGTCAAGCAGAAATGTTGAAACAAACGAGTACGACAAATAAAAATGTGAACATCGTCATCAGCTATATGAACGAGAGCACTAGATGTAGTGATAAATTATTTTTATGCTGTAGTTGTTCATAAATTACTATGAACATGAACTGCATATTTGAGCACAATCAGAAAAAACTCAACACCTGAAAACTATACAAAAACAAAATGTAAACAGATTATCTCTGGTGGAAAAATAGTGTTTACAATTTACACCTTCACAATAGAACATAAGAAAGGATTTCTGTCTCATGTGCTCATTATAGCTAAAACACTCTTTTGCCAAATCCCGTACACACTTCTGCATTTCGTAATTCAATGATTTTTAGTCAGTTTTGTTTTGTGCAAAGATAATTCCTATGTAAAGATTGTTTGATTTTTGTTTTCTATAACCTTAACAAAAGTGTGGAACACCATAGTCCTTAAATGTGTTTGCATTACATCTAAATATATGGGAGAAGTGGAGAAACAAAGATGTTTAGCACATGATGATGATAGGAACTGATAACATTCTTTAATGTTTAATGTCGTTGTGTTGGAAAAGATTCTGTGGATAAACACATCAGGGGAAATAATTTGTAATGGAGGTTTGTCAAAATAATAAAAAAAAAGTTCAGTCAAATGTTTAATAATTTTTCTTAAATGAATAGGTGTGTGCTCATCATGCTCTCTATCCCATGCAAGGATTAGCATGGACTTAGAGAGAAGTCTTAAAACAAAAACAGCCAAACAAACAAAATGTGAATTGTGCCATCCGCTATCTGAACAAGATGACTAAATTTAGTTGAGTAATAAAAATATCATTCACAAATCCACATTTAAAAAATAAAAAAATAAAATAACAATTGTATTCTGAATTCTATATGCATTTTAGACATTTGTTTTCTTGCTATGCTCTCTTTCTTAGTGATTTGGTCGCTTGAATACACGAAAGGTTATGGATAAAATGAATCTACACAAGAGTGTGGAAAACTTTAACATGCTCAAACTTAAAATGAGTGTGCAGCTTTCAGTGGAACCATTTGATTTTGTTTCAGTTGTAATAGGTTTAAGGGTAAAACAGCTAGACTTCATTTTTGTGTTGCTGCTTCATGTGATCGCGCTTTGTGAGACTTTGTGGAATTTTTATTATTCTTATTATGATGACAGCTCACAAAGAGATGTCTTCACCTAAAAACTTACAAAGTCCAACAAAACAAATTGTGATCGGCCATCCAAAATCTTGATATGGCTAAAACTAGTTGGTGTAAGAAAATTGTAATTTACAAAACATTGTGATTCTTAGATGTGACACATCCTTGACACAATCTGTTGGCATGTAATAATATAAATGTTTTAGCACAGCTATTTACAATCATAGTATGAGAACTGTATATCATGTCACTTGCATAGAAAATCATTACCAGTTTATCAGGGTCAAAAGGAGATGATGATAACAGTTGAAACATCCTTAGCTTGTACATTTCTTTCATTTTGAAAATCACAGATTCTAGTGTGTTTAATCTTTTAGCGAATAATTTAAAAATAACATGATGCCTACAAAATAGTGTTTTCTGTTCTAGGTAAGAACATTTACACCAAGTGTTATAGGCCAGGTAAATAATTTGAAAAAAAAGTAGTTCTGTCGAATGAGACAAGTTCAGTCATACATTTAAAAAGTTTTCTGAAGTAAAAATTATTTGTTTCACAAACACATCCAAAGAGTTTTCTACTCGTGTGAGAAAAGCACTTGGGTGCATAAATGATCTAAAGAAACAATGCTGGTCATCAGGTTATTTAAAAAAAAAAAAAAAAGACAATAGACAGTGTGCCTTGCTTTAGTGACACAGCAATGTGTTTAACCTTTTAAATATGTTTAAAATTATAGGTGTAATTATTTTACCGAGTTTAAGCAATTAGATTAAGATGAAAAACATTTCTTAAATAACAACAAAAAATAAAAACAACAAATATGATTTTGGTCATACTTTAAATTCAGTATACTCAGATGTGTGTGTGTGTCTGTGTGTGTGGTTCAGGTATATCCTACGTTATATGGACAATGATGGCAATATCCAATATCCTTGTCCTTGTGGATTTTTTTTTGTCCCCCGTGAAGAAACAAGCTTATAAATCATACAGAATGAAGTATTTTTGAAAATCTTAAAATGAACAAAGTTTTCTGTAAGGGGTAGGTTTATGTGTAAGGTTGGTGTTTGGTGATTGAAAATACAATTTATACAGTATAAAAAACCATTACGTCTATGGGATGTCCCATAAAACATAGAAACCCAATGTGAGTGTGTGTGTGTGTGTGTGTTTGTGTGTGTGTGTGTGTGTGAGAGAGAGAGAGAGAGAGAGAGAGAGAGAGAGACCAAAGAATTAGCTAAAGTGTTGATTCGTTGTTTAAACCACGGTTTATTTAAAATTTGTTTTGTCTTGTCATATCATGTTATGTACTTTGATTTCTTTTAACAATATTGTTCAGCACCATGGTCAACAATTGTTGTTTTATTGTGCTTTATAAATAAAATGAACTGAACTAAAGCATGATTCTGTGCGCATAATATGAGGTGGATGTTGTAAAGCCATTAACACAAGCACGTAGAAGATACTATTACCCACTGTCAGTTAGACATCTTCACAGTCAGAAGTAAAGTGTTAGGTGAGGTGGATTTGGTGGATAGAGTCGGTGAGCAAGGATGTTGAATCATTTTTAACTTAAGACTCCTCATAAGTTTATCTATTCAACAGATTAGGTTGTACTGATCCTACAGAGGTGTTAGCATACACACATACAGATGAGGTAGAAAGAAACATGCTCAAACATAACATCTTTTCAGAAGCATATAAAAAGTGTGATGGGTAATGTTCTTGGTGAGCTCTTTAATTCTATGTTTCAGTTTTCATGTGCTTTATTGACATGGAAAAATATGTTGTACATTTGTATTGCCAGAGCATTCCAGTATTGTTGCAAACAATCAAAACAGTGATGGCTTAGCTATCAATATTGAGCCTATAGATCAAGCAGAACTGAACCTTTTAGAGGTTTGAGATGGTCACGTGTCTGGATATCCTCCAACCCTAAACAAACCACATCCCCATTAACAAACATACTAAAGCATTATATCGGACACAGACTACATCACAGGAGGAAAACAGACATGGGAAAAAGCTTTGGGTTCTCGTGTCTAGAAACCAATCCACCAAAGGTGTTGACCTAAAACACAAACACGGAAGCCAGAGGCCCAGACAACCTCCTTGCTTAGGGCTAGATGTAGACCAGTCGGTAGCCACACTGGTATTAACATACCATACCAACATACCATATACCATATAGATCAAACAAACATTGATCCTGTCAAGGTGTAAATACACTCACTTTTGCTCAGCCATTTTATTCCAGGAAGAGCCCAAACACACACCTCCTGACTGGAAGTGTGTAACTGCTCAGGAAGGAAGTCCACAGAAACCCCCACAGCTCTGGTTACAGATACAACCATCATATATCCAGTAATAAATGCAACACAAGTCAAATCTGAGATCTGTTTTGATCTTTTGATTTTACACACACCTCTGTCATGTCAATCAAGGGTGACCGCACCCAGTGACATGGCAACCACTGTGACAGACAGGCCATATAGCAATAAATCAACACATAAATCTGACCATGTACACATTGGACATATCACAACCTGTCAATCAACGCTGACTGGACCCTCCACAAATCAAGCCATAAATCAGGGTAATAAATCTCCAATCTGACACTTAGGATATGATTACACTACTTCTCTCTCCCACCATTTTTTCACAAGTGAATCAAACAACTGTGGTAAGAATCATTCATCAAACACGGTTAGTAATGGCTTCTTCTCCTGCTATTGTTGTTTGCACCTTTTATTACATGTATAGTTTAGCTCTCTCTGTCATCAACGAGGGATTCACATGTGATAAATTCAGGGAATTCAGTAAGAATGTGAGGGCTGTACCCAACTAACAGAATTTTGTTATAAGAACGTTCTCCAAATATTCGGTGTTGGTTCTGGGAACATAAAATAATATCCAGTTTTTTTGATATTAGAGGAACGTTTCTAAAAGGTATGATGTTCCTCAAATGTTCTTTTGATTTAAAATTAAACATTCTAGGAATGTTGATTTGTAACATTCCAAGAACATAAAAATATCCAGTTTCCTTAATGTTAGTAGAATGTTATTTAAATGTTGGTAAGATGTTCCTGAAACATTATCTCAATCATTCAAACACCTGCTGTGAACAAGCACTGAAAGAAAGATACATAAGAGAGCAGCCCGGAAAATGGAGCGCAGCTGGAGGAAAACAAAACTAGAGGTATTTCTTATTGCTTGGAGGGAAAGTAACCTATCCTAGAGAAAAGCATTAAAAACTGCTAGATCTGATTACGTTTCATCTCTTTTAAAAGAAAACAAACAACCCCAGGTATTTATTCAAAACAGTGGCTAAATTAATGAAAAATAAAGCATCAACAGGTGTTGACATTTCCCAACACCACAGCAGTAATGACTTTATGAACTACTTTACTTCCAAGATCGATACTATTAGAGATAAAATTTTAACCATGCAGCTGTCAGCTACAGTATCGCATGAGATAGTGTGATAAAGATCGCCTGAGGAACATTTCCACTCATTCTCTACTATAGAGGAGGAAGAATTGTATAAACTTGTTAAATCATCTAAACCAACAACATGTATGTTAGACCCTATTCCATCAAAGCTCCTAAAAGAGGTCCTTCCAGAAGTCATAGATCCTCTTCTGACTATTATTAATTCATCATTGTTATTATGGTATGTCCCCAAATCCTTCAAACTAGCTGTTATCAAGCGTCTCATCAATAAACCACAACTTGACCCCAAAGATCTAGTTAATTACAGACCTATTTCGAATCTACCTTTTCTGTCCAAGATACTAGAAAAGGTAGTATCCTCACAATTATATTCCTTCTTATATAAAAATGGTATCTGTGAGGATTTCCAGTCAGGATATAGACCGTATCATAGTAGTGAGACTGCTCTCCTTAGAGTTACAAATGACCTGCTCTTATCATCTGATCATGGTTGTATCTCTCTATTAGTGCTATTGGACTTAGTGCTGCATTCGACACTATTGACCACACTATTCTTTTGCATAGACTAGAACACTTTGTTGGCATTAATGGAAGTGCATTAGCATGGTTTAAATCATACTTATATGACCGCCATCAGTTCGTAGCAGTGAATGAAGAGGTATCATATCGTTCACAAGTGCAGTATGGAGTACCGCAAGGCTCAGTACTAGGTCCGTTACTCTTCACGCTTTACATGTTACCCTTGGGAAATATCATCAGGAAACAAGGTGTTAGCTTTCACTGTTATGCTGAAGATACTCACCCCTATATTTCTTCGCGACCTGACGAAACAACAATTTGAAAAACTAGCGGTTAGGGATAGGGTTAGGGACTAATGCATAGTCGATATAAAAAACTGGATGTCGAGTAATTTCTTACTGCTAAATTCTGAATGAACAGAGGTGTTAATTATAGGACCTAAAAACTCTGCATGTAATGACCTAGAACACTGTCTAAGACTTGATGGCTGATCTGTCAATTCTTCGTCATCAGTTAGGAACCTAGGTGTGCTATTTGATAGCTATCTTTCCTTAGAAAGCCACGTTTCTAGCATTTGGAAAACTGCATTTTTCCATCTCAAAAATATATCTAAATTACAACCTATGCTCTCAATGTCAAATGCAGAAATGTTAATCCATGCGTTTATGACCTCAAGGTTAGATTATAAACAAACTCCAGTTAGTCCAAAATGCAGCAGAGTTCTTACTAGAATGAGGAAGTATGATCATATTAGCCCGGTCCTGTCAACACTGGACTGGCTCCCTATTAAACATTGTATAGATTTTAAAATCTTGCTTATAACTTTTAAAGCCCTAAATGGTTTAGCACCTCAGTATTTGAACGAGCTCTTGTTACATTATAGTCCTCCACATCCGCTGCATTCTCAAAACTATGATACCTAGAATAGAGGGCGACAGATGCTTTTCCTATTTAGCGCCCAAACTCTGGAATAACCTACCTAACATTGTTCTGGAAGCAGACACACTCTGTCAGTTAAAATCTAGATTAAAGACCTATCCCTTTAACCTGGCTCACACATAACACACTAACACATTTCTAATATTCAAATCTGTTAAAGGATTTTTAGGCTGCATTAATTAGGTGAACTGGAACCAGGAACACTTCCCATAACACCCAATGTACTTGCTACATCGTTAGAAGAATGTCATCTACTCTAACATAAGTATGTTTCGCTCTTATTTCGAGGTCACCGTAGCCACCAGATCCAGTCTGTATCCAGATCAGAGGGTCACTGCAGTCACCCGGATCCAGTACGTATCCAGCCCGGATGGTGGATTAGCACCTAGAGATGACCTCTACAGCCCCAAAAGTCAGCGGAGACCAGGACAGCTTGATGAGCCCCAGATACCCTGTAAAGACCTTGTCTCAGATGGCCACCGGGACAAGACCACAGGAACCAGATGAGTCCTCTGCACGATGTGACTTTGCTACAGCCTGTAACTGAACTGTTGGTTTTGTCTGGTCAGAGGAGAACTGGCCCCCCGACTGAGCCTGGTTTCTCCCAAGGTTTTTTCTCCATTCTGTCATTGATGGAGTTTTGGTTCCTTGCCGCTGTCGCCTTTGGCTTGCTTAGTTGGGGACACTTCATTTCCAGTGATATCATTGACTTGATTGCACAGATACTATTTAAACTGAACTGAGCTGGATAATGACATCATTGAATTCAATGATGAACTGCCTTTAACTGAAAAATGAGTGTTTACTATTGTCATTCTGCACTATTGACACACTATTTTCCTAATTAATGCTGTACAGTTGCTTTGAGCCAATCTGTATTGTTAAAAGCTCTATATAAATAAAGGTAGCTTGACTTGATTTGACTTAACATTGAATGAAACAACATCAACATTAACAAACAACAACAAAAAAAAAAAAAACAGTCATTTTGGTTATTTTTTAATTTTTATTACAAGTCTTAATTTCTCTGCATTAGCCTAAAAGAACATTAAGTGGTTGCACAAAGATTGGCATTGGGATCTTTTGCAATCACATTTAGGTATAACCAAGTCAACTCTGTGAGAGAAGTCCTATTCAGACGGTAATTGTTTCTCATGTGAACATATGTAAAAATTTATTTACATGGCACCTCAGTGATAACTTGTGGATTTGATGATTTATTCATCTAGGAACGCACTGCTGACATTGCCAGTTGCAATGTTGTCTGCTATAAATAAAATCACATATTGTTGGAATAATAAATAGATTTAAATGTAATAATATACTATTTATTTTTTATTTAAATCTCTGGTTTAAAAATAGTAAAATAGACCCACTAAAGCTGAAATGGTTTTCTGAAATTTTATCTCTCAAAATGATGCATGTCATTAAAAATGTGGAGATTAGTAGAAATAAGTTAATGCAACCTCTTAGTTACATGAGGTAAACAAAGCTGCTTGGTTTAAATTTTTTTTGTATGTAATTGTATACCTATACATATTTTAAAATTGTATTGCATACCTGTTACTGCCATAATAATGACCCATTTAAAATGTTTACATGCTTTACTGGTCTTTTTGTTCTTAACAGCACCCAATTGCTGTGGTGGAGCAGTTATGTTCTTGTAAACACTTTCTAGCATTTCCATATTTTTTTCAGTAATAAATATGCATGCAAAGTATAACAGTATATGGTGTTAAATGGTGGTCAAAAAAGGATTTAAACTAAAAGAAATCTATTTCTTCTCAGAGATGTGGATTTGGACAGCAGTTAAATAACCACATGACCTTGGTAATTCAGCTGTAATGATGAGGCTGAGGCGGTGTTAGAATCCATTTGCAGAAGTTTATTATTAGCAGATTGAGTGACAAAAATGTTAGGCCAGGCAGAGAGTCAATACCACAATAACAGTCCAGTCTTTCAACATACACAAAGAAGATCTAAGAGGCAGAGACGAGTAAGCAGGCAAAAGGTCCAAACACAATCATCAGTCCAAATCAGGCTTTCAATCCAAAGGGGTAGTCCAACAAGCGTAAAACAGGTAATATTTCAGAATCAAATACAGAACAGGCAGGCAGAAAACAATGGAAACTCTCGGTAAGGCAGGTAAACTGGCAATACTTTGCAATGAGCAAACACACAACAGCTGTGTCCCAAAGTTGAGTGTACAAACTTCAAAGGCCACGGACTTCGAAGACCAGGCCTCCAAATCCCAATAACGGCACCCCAAGATGCGCGTGAGATGCTACACCTGAGGAACATCATAAAACCTCCGCTACCAGGTGTCGCATAGCAATGGTGTGAGAGGAAAACTGACGAGAGGACAATCCTGCCAGGATAGGTGGAGCCAGAATTGCTCGTTTTTGCTTTTATGTTTTATGTCATAATGGAGGAGATGGTGATGTACCTCAGGCTTAGCCAAGACCAAGGCCAGGTAAATTACACTGGTTTGATTCGTCCTTTGTCGGATTACAACTTTAAATGCAGGAATTGGCTTGGAACTTACTTGAATAATGTAATGATACATATGAAAAACTACATAATACACACAAATACACACACAGCAGTTCAAATGCTGACTGATATCTTACAAAGATGTTTTTTTTATATATATATATATATATATATATATATATCTATATATATATATATATATATAGTTTTATTGTCTTGACCAAGGTGATTATATGTAGACGGTGAGCTGTAAGTGCTGAACAGAAATAAAAAAAAAGAGCATTGTACAGCTCAGTGTTCAAACACATCTCTCACAGCTCAACACCTATCCCTTCAACTGGTCGGAGTCCTTCAGATGCAGCCTTCGATATAGTTAGTAACAATTTGTTAATATTCTGACATAAATGATGTTACATTCATTTTCAAAATAATCAGTAGTGGACTGTAAGGAAGTACATTCTTTAAATATTCTTGTACAAATGTTAAGTACTAAGTTTTCTTTTTTCCTCACAGGATAGCAACACTACGAAAATATGTTTTTTACAACATGATGCATTGTTGTAGATTAAACTACACAACAGTTTATGAAGTAGGCAACTTTAAATTTAATAAACTTGAACATATTCAAAAGTAAAATGCAACAAACACAGTAGTGCAGCATTAATATTAATGCAAAACCATCCTGACTAATTCTTTTTTCAGAACAATACTGTATACCTTTAGTATATTAAAGTATGCAAGATAATACTTTTACTTGAACGATAGTTCAGCCAAAAATGAAAATTCTGTAGTCCTTTACAGACCCTCAAGTTGTTCCAGGTATGGAATTTTCATTTTTGGGTGAACTATCCCTTTAGCTAAGATTTAAATATAACTAGTAGCTTTTCCCCAATATGGTATTACAGGGACGTCGTTAGGCCTATTTTAGGGGGGCTGAAGCTACCCCAAAATGTTCCTAAGCCCCCCTAAATGATAATAAGAACAATAACAATTTGATTTATCAACAACCATATCCTCATTCATATTTAGACGCAACAAATGATATATATCCAGCTACAAAAAATAGCCGAAAAGTCAGAAGTTGGATAGGAGTACAAAGAGTCTTTGTGCTATCAAGATGATGCACCGCACCGTCTGGATCTTCCGAAAAGTGAACGTCAACAGTGATGAAGTGTCCAGACCCTGCTGTTTCTCTTCTGTCTGCCAGTTGTACATCATACAGAGTGGTCTCCAGAGTGTTTGACATGTGTCTTGTTTCCACTGTCACCACATTATCCTCCAAGTCACTGAGGAGGTGCTGGCCATTTGTCAAGAGATTCATCTCCTGAAGACCCCAGAACACATGGATGTGTTTTTCTGATGTTAAACTTAAAAAAAAAAAATTGAGGACAAAAAAAAAATAAACAAATTATAATTATAAGCTGCATTTAAAAAAAAAAAAAACAATCACACATGTGAATATGCAAAACAAAATACAAAAAAAAACAAAAAAAACTAATCATCATTCACAAACAAATAAAAAATAAATTACAAATAAATTAAAACTTATTAACTTCATTTTTAACTTGCATCACAAAAATAAACTACAGAAATTAGGTTGTTTCACTGCCAATCTGACATTTAAAAAAAGATATTGAAAAATTGTAATGTAACGTTACCCATTTTTCCACTGCTTTCTCTTGGTTAATAGAGAATGGCTAATATACAATGCATTTGTTAAGCATTCTCTCAAGAAGAGAAAACAGTCCCTCCATTCTCTCCCCTTATGCTCTCACCAACAGCACACCTCTGTCTCTCTCTGGAGTTTGATGTCCTCTCTGAGCAGCTCCACCAGCTTCTGCTCACTCCCTCACCTGTCCCAGGACACTTGCAATCTTAAAGCAGAGCAAATAAACCATGCCTGTTAACAACAACAGCACAATGAACTTCAGCAGAAATGTGTCTATTAACTTGCTTACTTTGTATTTTTTTTTAAGTCTTTCTGCAGCAGGCTCATTTTCTCCTGAATAGTACTAAAACAAAAGAAAATGGAAACACTTATGAAAAATATAAAGACATGTTAAGATTGCAATGCAAACCTTAGAAAATACGACACAGCATACAAAATACTGAAGTGCTAAAGTTTGGTTAAAACATTTGTAGATATATCTTGAAGCACTACAAAAACACAACAGAGGGAAAGATTATTACCTTATATAGTGGTTATCTTATTGTTTCGCTGTGACACAATTGGACTTTGCCGTCCACACACTTACATTTGGGACAGGCTTTGTCGCGCTGCAGTGACGCATTCACACTTCAAACGCACCCTCCGGAGTCCATGCCCTTAAGTTTGGGACACAGCTAGTATCTTGCTAAATACTGATCAAACAGGAAATGAATGTAGAAGCAGAGGGAGCGGTACACAGTCAGTACTCAGGCGAGGGCTCCCTCTGCTGGTGAGGTCTTACAGAACCCCCTCTTCTAGGAGCACCTCCTGGCGCTCGACGTGGGCGCCCCCGTGGTCGTGGTGCTGGTCTATCAGGTCTGGCTCCATGAAAGTCCTCCATGAGAAAAGTGCTCCAGGGATGTCACCGATCTCTAACACACGATCTCTCCTCAGGTCCATAGCTCTCCCAGTCCACCAAATATTTAAGCACACTGACCCCCTCTTCGTCTCGAGTCCAATAACTCATTCATTTACATTTTACATTTATGCATTTAGCAGACGCTTTATCCAAAAGTGACTTACAGTGCATTCAGACTATACATGTTTTATTTTTTTTATCATTCGCCTTGTAAGCTGGAGTTCCGTCAACATCCAGCAGCGGTGGTGGCTCTTGAGTATCATTGCCAGGGTCAGCCTCAGGGTGGTCTGGTTTGAGGAGTGAAACACGAAAGGATGGAGAGATACGATAATTAGCATGAAGCTCTAACTGGTATGTGACCTCATTTATTTCTTCTTAGAATTTGAAAGGACCAACAAACCTGGGGCTTCTGCTTGGTAGCCACAATTTGAGGTCCCTCGTGGAGAGCCAGTCCAACTTGGTAGGGAGGATGTGGGTGACGTCGTCTATTGGCTTGGAGTTCCTGTACTCTCACCACTCTCTGAAGACGTACGTCTGCACTGTCCCACACCCTCTCACTACGCCGGATCCAATCCTCCACTGCAGGGACCGATGAGGGTTCGCCAGACCACAAAAACAATGGAGGTTGATACCCAAGGATGCACTGGAAGGGAGTCAAACCAGTGGATGAATGAGTCAATGAATTTTGTGAATATTCATCCCATGGAAGGAATTCAGACCAGGGGTGTTGTTCTCGGCTACAATATGATCGAAGATATCTGCCTATCTTTTGGTTTAATCATTCAACTTTTTTCCCTTAGGGTGGTATCCTGACGTGAGGCTTGGAGGAGACCTGAATTTAACTCCTTGGGAGTCTTTGATTGGGCACAGACTTAACAGGCTTTTACATAAGTAGTGACATCCTTGGTCATCGAGGGCCGTAGATTTTGTGGAACATACTGTTTGTCTGTTGGGCAGTTGACAGGTGCTGGTCTTGAGTTGTTTCCCTTTGTATTTCTCATTATGTCCCAGGTGATAGAACGTGATGACAATAGAAGCTGGGAGTATGCATTCTTGTGTGAGGCTTTCAATGGCGGAGATCATAACTGCCTGGATAGAGACATCTCCCTTACTATTCTTTCTGCCTGGGCGAATATGTCACAGTAAACTGGAATCGGGTTTAAAAAAATGGCGACCAACGAGCCGGACGTGGGTTTAGACGTTTGGCACTCTTGATGTGATATTCTAGATTTTTGTGCGGTCAGTTATTACTTGAAAGGGTGTGGAACTGCTCCTTATAACCACTGTTTCCATTGCTCGATGGCTGCTTTGATGAAACAAGAGTTCTTTGTTCCTAACATCATAATTTCTTTAGCTCAAGCTGAAGTTAACTTTCTTGAGAAGAATGCGCAGGGATACAGTTTACTGGGTTGGCCATGGCATTGGAGAGACGAGCACAGCCTCCGATTCCACAGTCTGAGAGCACGTCTACCTCCGCCACAAATTGGAAGATTGGGGTCAGGATGTTTCAGGATGGGGGCTGATGCAAACCTTTCCTTCAATATTGGCTTCCTCCGTCCATTTCAACTTCGAAGGCTTTCCTTTCAGGAGGTTTGTCAGAGGGGAAGCAATCATACTTTAATTTCTAAAGAAATCATTTAAAGAAGAGAAGCGTCTATAGAAGTTGGCAAACCCCAGAAACCTTTGAAAGACTCTTTTATGGTGGCATGGTTGTGGCCATTCTGTGACTGGCTTGACCTTGGATTCATCCATTTTTACTCCTTGGTGACTGATATGGTAACCCAGGAATGAAGTCTGTCAAGTTGTCAAGTCAAGTCACCTTTATTTATATAGCGCTTTAAAAAAAACAGATTGTGTCAAAGCAACTGAACATCATTAATTAGGAAATAATGCAAAAGGACAGTTAAAGGCAGTTCATCATTGAATTCAGTGATGTCATCATGCAGCTCAGTTCAGTTTAAATAGGATCTGTGCAATCATTTGCCATCAAGTCAACGATTATACGCTGTAAATGAAGTGTCCCCAACTAATAAGCAAGCCAGAGGCGACAGAGTGGCAACGGAACCAAAACTCCATCGGTTGACAGAATCAGAGAAAAACCTTGGGAGAAACTAGGCTCAGTCGGGGGGCCAGTTCTCCTCTGGCCAGACGAAACCAGCAGTTCAATTCCAGCCTGCAGCAAAGTAAGATTGTGGACTCAACTGGTTCCCGTGGTCTTGTCCCGGTGGTCATCTGAAACAATCTCTATATAGGATATCTATATCTGGCTCACATATATTTCCCCTTCTCCCCTCACACACACAGCTCTATATAAGATGCTCATACACAACATCTGCTCTATACACACACTATACCCGTGACTACAGCAACCACCCTCTGACTTTGGATACAGACTGGATCTGGTGGCTACAGTGACCTCGAAATAAGAGAGAAACAGACTAATATTAGCGTAGATGCCATTCTTCTAACGATGTAGCAAGTACATCGGTGTTATGGGAAGTGTTCCTGGTTCCAGTTTACCTAATTAATGCAGCTAAAAATCTTTTAACAGGTTTGGATATTAGAAGCGTATTAGTGTGTTATGTCTAAGCCAGGTTAAAGAGATGGGTCTTTAATCTAGATTTAAACTGCAAGAGTGTGTTTGCCTCCCGAACAATGTTAGGTAGGTTATTCAAGAGTTTAGGTGCTAAATTGGAGAAGGATCTGCCACCTGCAGTTGACTTTGATATTCTAGGTATTATCAAATTTCAGATTTTTAAGAACGCAGCGGATGTGGAGGACTATAATATAACAACAGCTCGTTTAAATATTGAGGTGCTAAACCATTCAGGGCTTTTTAACCCATAAGAACCCGGACCAATTTCCCCTTATAGGAAAATTATGGGGCATATAAAACAGACTAAATGGACCACTTAAAACATGTTTCTGCAGTTGTTTTTTAAATACAACAACTCCTTGTCAAAGATGTGTAATGTTACATATATGTGACATTGGGCGTTTATGATAAATTTTTAATGTTACATATTTGTCACATTGGGCTTTTATTTCTCATTTGAAAAAATAACATTTTGTCAGTTTTCTTGCTAAATAACATTTTTTTTCTATTTATTTTCTTTTCCACAACATTTTCAAAATTATAACTTTTCTGGGAAGATAAATTAAAAAAAAAAACTTTTTCAGAAGTAATACAGTTTTTGCATTTTATGTAAGTCACTTTGGATGAAAGCGTCTGCTAAATGCATAAATGTAAAATGTAAATGAATGAGTTATTGGACTCGAGACGAAGAGGGGGTCAGCTTAAATATTTGGTGGACTGGGAGAGCTATGGACCTGAGGAGAGATCGTGGGTAGAGATCGGTGACATCCTGGAGCACTTTCTCATGGAGGACTTTCATGGAGCCAGACCTGATAGACCAGCACCACGACCACGGGGGCGCCCACGTCGAGTGCCAGGAGGTGCTCCTAGAAGAGGAAAAGGTTTTCAGGTATACGGTTTAACCAGAAATACATTTTTAGATTATTTTTTCACAACTCGAAAATGTGCAAACTGAATAAAAATAAATAACTACCTCACACTGGAGGTCAACATGTTGAACATGCATGTAGTGCAATAACATTGCAAAAATGTGTATATTGTGCAATAAAACTGTAAACAAACAAACAATACAATGCTCAGTGAAAAAAAAAAAACTTGTTCACTCTGATCAAACCATTGTTATCACTTTTCTGGCAATTTAGGGCAGATGGAAGTTTTTGAAGCAATTTCTGTGCTCAGTGAAGCAAAGCCGCACATCACATTTCTCACAGACAGTGGTGGTTGCAAGGACTTTGCAGAATTTGCAACGGCCACGTGTGTCACATTTTGCAGGCCAATGTGCAACCTGGTTTCTTTTTTGATGAGAGGCTTAACAGACAGTTTGAAGGTTTTGGGGACATATTCTAATGACAATGACAAAATAATAATAGTCAGAAGAGGATCTATGACTTCTGGAAGCACCTCTTTTAGGATCTTAGATGGAATAGGATCTAACATCATGTTGTTGGTTTAGATGATTTGACAAGTTTATACAATTCTTCCTCTCCTAATAGTAGAGAATGAGTGGAACTGTTCCTCAGGGGATATATAGTTCAGTGATGCGATACTGTAGCTGACGGCTGCATGGTTACAATTTAATCTTTAATAGTATCGATCTTAGAAGTAAAGTAGGGCTGCACGATTAATCGCATGCATTTGTCATGCGTGTCTCATCAGTAAAGCTGGTTCCGTGATTAGCGGTAAATATCCGTCCCCTGTTTTTCAAATGCACCGGGAGCTTCATAGACAAGAAGCCGTATGACTCACTAGACAAGCTACGCAATATCGTGTTCATAATCGAATGCGATTAATCTCAATTATGAACAGACTATTGCGCTAGCTTGTCACGTGAAGGTACGGCTCTGTTGTATTAACTGCCGACTCTACCCTTTTGAAAACGGTGGGGATCAGGACATTTACCGCTAATCACGGAACCGGCTTTACTGATGAGACACGCATGACAAATGCATGCGATTAATCGTGCAGCCCTAAAGTAAAGTAGTTCATAAAGTCATGTCTGACATTAAACTCACATTTTTCTGCCTTGATGTACAGTTGGTTTGCTAATAGTTGAGTGAGGGACGGGTCTTGACCATGGTTGATAGTTTCACCTTCAGACTCTCTCTAACATGAAAATGAAGACTGGGAAACAGCTGGAGCATTTTGGCAAGATTCCCCGGAGGACATAACTTGATATTCATAGTGCCCCCTAGTGGGGAGGAAGGCAGTTTTCCATTCATCACCCTCTTTGATTCTGATCAGGTTATATGCACTCTGTAGGTCAAGTTTGGTGTAAATGGTAGCCTCACAGAGCTGTTCTCACTCGATGCCATCAAGAAGACATGGCCACCATACTGATGAGAAGAAGATGGAAATGGTTTGGACACACCATCAGGTGAAACAATCCTTCCATCTCCAAAACTGCCCTCCATTGGACCCCCTGATGGAAACGCCGCAAGAAAGGAAGACAGAAGAACACCTTGCGCAAAACTGTAGAAGGTGAACTGAAGGACATGAAGCAGTCCTGGGGGCACTGTGGAGAAGATGGTGCAGGACCGGCAGAGGTGGAGGACATTTTGTTGCTCGCCCCTACATGCCAGCCAGCATAACGGGCAATAACTAGTATATATATATATATGGGGCAGATCAATCTAGGGAAATGTCCATTTTTCTGGACCCTAGCCTTTACAGAAATATTACACTGAAAAACCAACTTTAGTGGTGATATGAAAATAAAACAATGTGTTATTAGAACATTTACACCTTCTTGAGCCATCAATGTGGCAATATTTGTTTTTAATAAATTATAAAGAATTCCAAGCACCAAAAACTGTCTCATCCCCACAGTCATGTAGAGAGGGAAAGTGCTTTATTTTGAGGTCAAAAACAGGTTTTTCTACCATTTAAAATAAAATGATGTATTCATAACTATCAAATATATGATGTAAATGACATAAACAAAATGGCAAATAAATTATTATAAAAATATATAAACAATGAATATTAGTGGTTCCTTGCTGAGTTGTGTCACTGGGTGTTACCGTTTAACAAAAATATTGTTATTTTCGAAATATCAAAAGTCACACTGATGACGACATCACCATGACTTTCTACCGCACTATCCCATTTCCTGAAGATTCTATGAAAAAACGGCCCATGTGAAGTCCACTGTCTCTTTCAGTTATCAGAAATTTCTCATTGTATACTCAGATTTCCATATGAAGCTTTTAGTGGACAAGGTACTAGGAGCTATAAATGGATTTAAACTACTCAGTTTAACGTGGTAGGTCTACCATGATGGACATATCATTGTTGGTTACCCACCTTTTGTTAAAACTGCGATTCTTTCATGAAAATTGTCCACCGGTAGTTACTGTCAACTGGCTTTGTAACCCTTACCTGTATGGGTAACACCAGTTGACAGATCAAGTTTATAGTTTTAAATGCTACTATTACTAACATGCTGCTGCCACTAATTTGCCAATATGTATTGACCATAATGCCCACCAATTTGAGTCTGTATTGTAACTTGAATTATAGTTATAAGTCAATATAGGAATCTTTGGTTCTTTATGCTACAGTAAATATCAGACCAAGATAGACGTGGGCGTGGGTGGAGGCGTACACACTTGGAGGCTCATATGCATGACTCTGCAAGTTGTTTGTCCAACATTTTACGCTAGCAGTATTTTTCCATGCCTCATTCTCCGTCGGTGTTATCTGTTCGTAGTCTAGAACAGCTTTTGCTGTAACCCCTGAGGTCTAAGGGCGGTTTTGGCTTGCTGTTAGGGCGCCCTGGACGAAGTTTTACAATCCCGACACTTGATGCATGCCTTTTTTCAGTCTGCCGTTAATTCTAAAACAGTATTACGACAGGACTAAAGTCTGAGAAACACATATGTTCAGTAGATAAACAGTATGGCTATAGTAATATAAATATATAGCATCGGATGTCACTATGATTGTGTTTTTGGAGCGAAAAACAAATCGTGTTATGCTATGGTTATGTGAAGAAAACTACAGGTTTTATAGTCACTGAAAAACAGGTCATATAAACACATACAGAACATTTGTTCACAAGATGCGTCAAACCTAGGACCTCTGTAGCACCTAGCAATTTTTGCCCTTCAAAATAGATGTGTGAAAAATCACTTCTTGTTTACACTCGCTCACCAGAAAACAATAGATTGATTAAATTTTTAAGACAACCTTTTGTGTTTTGAAAGGCAGCATATGCGAGAGCGTAAGCGCGGTGACTTGAACCATCCAAGTATTAAGTTTGTGATTCACAACAGCTGAAGACAAAGACCCGGACCATAATTGAGCCTTTCAGCCAGTCGGTTTTGCTGACAAGAGGGGCGAAGACCGGATACAATAAAGAATTCTGATGGAACAAAAAATAAATGTATATATTTTATTTTCGTGTAGCTTTATTTAGAATATATTTAATTCGTTATCCCTACAAAATAAGCTTGAGAATGTTCTACCTTGTGAGTACAGTTCAAAGCTTGACTGTGTCAAAGGCCGAGTTTTTAGCATCGATTACTCGGATGTCATCACCAATCCGCTCAGAGCTATCTTATTGTAAGTGTAGTTCTAGAATTAAAGTATTGCTACTCAAAAAAAATACCTTCGATTGGAATATTATCTATGAATGTTGGACAAGCGGGGTATTGAATAGGTTTTTTTTTTATTAATTAAAGAGAGACAGCCATCGTTCATGTCAAGACATTGAATTATTGGATATATATGCATACTTGTGCTGCTAAATAAGTTGTGTATATATGTATATTTATATATATAATATAGTATATCTATATATATATATATCTATATATATTTATATATCAACACATATAGAACACGATATATACGGACTCCCAGCTTTTTGAAGGCGTGATAGTGCCTATATTGTTGTACGACTGACGTATGTAAGCACTGGAGTAATGGCTGCGGAGAAAACAAATTAGGATTCATCACAGGAATAAATTAAATTTTCAACAACGAAATATATTCAAATAGAAAGCAGTTACATTTCTAAAATAGTTGAACAAATAAGCTTCACAGATATTCTTTATTGCCGGTTTCAGCTAAACATGCCAGTTACGCTCTTCCGTGAAGGTTTGTGGACGATCAAATAAATGCCAGGCCGTCATGTGTCATGTTGAAATTATATAAATGAACATCACAGTACCTGGTCGCATTTCTCAAAATGTATATTGTTTATCAGGCTGCTGAAGCGGACATAACTTATTCTTTTGAAGAGATGACTTGAAGAGATGGGAGTGTGCTGCCTCACTTGGTCTTGTAGCTGATGTTCCAGGTTCCTGAGTGGGGTCTGACTTATTTGCATTGGCTCGCCTTTGCCAACAGGTTATGTATTTATCTAAAATAAAAAATTAAGCTACGTCTTCAGTTTTAGCAAAAAGAAACTAGCCATCTATTCAACATTTATTGTGATGGGTCCACTGTCAATACAGTAGCGCAAGGAAAAAACAGCGGAGAAAAAAAGATACACAATTACCACATAGGAGTAAGTAGAATCATTATACATGTGACAGTAGTGTATTTAACAGGGTATCGTAACTTCGATACAATTATACCTCAGACGATTGGCATAACACAATAACGGGGATATATAAACACATTCATAAATAGTTTAACACCAGAGCAGGAGTATTTTCATGGAAGAAGAAGTCTTAGTTAACATCCTTTCAAAAAACAAAAGCCTGCTTTGTATGTGGGGCCTATACCATATTATATATGATAGTTATAAACAACTATATCGGCGGAGTATAGAATCGCATAGCGACAAGTTGCGCACAGAGGGCATAGACCTTATCACATGTAAAGTTTTGTCTAAATCATTCTTACTGACCATTAAGCCTGGACGCAACATTATAACTAATAATTACTTTTGGATATTCGTATTGCCTTAGTCTTATGTGTATAGAACAATTAAAAGTCTAAATAGTAAAAATGTGTCTCAAGTATATAGGAAAAACTAATAACAAAGCAGTATTAAAATAAAAAAAGACACATCGTACTCCATGTTTATGAGTACTCCTGGTGGGTAGGACTCAATGAACTGCTTTCATTGTCTTCTTTCTGATCAGGTAATCCAACATCTGGTATCCTCCTCCGCGCCGTGCAGTATTGAGGTGAACGTCATGTCTTATTCCGCTAAGCGTGATGAAGCAAACTGCTAACATCTTGAAATAATGTGAAGTACCCCGTGCTTGCTGCTTTGTTTGCCTGTTGAAGTGGGCATTTATCCCACCCGCACGAACTTCACACATTTTGTATGATTGTGTTGTGCCACTTTTCCAACCAGTTTTATCCTGTCAATCTCGACCTCATCCCTGAAGGATGACTCCATTGAACAACCAAGGGCTACGCACCCTACCCAGCCGGCCTCGCAGCGAAAGTGCTACGCAGGCGACAGGGCGTCAAGATCATATAGCCAAAGGCACTCAGCGGAAAGCGAGCGACGAGGTTAAGAGCCTAAGCCTAAAGGCTAACCACCGCTACCGGCTGTCGTTTATCCAGCATTTTCCTCGACCTAATGCTGCGCGTCACATGAGCGAACTAAAATGGACGAAGTTACGGAACAGCTGCGCATGAAAGCACAGCAGTAACGAGACTTTTGGATTGCCGCAATGTCATGGTTGGTTCACAGAAAACATGGGCTACACAGCGACCCGCTACGTACAATAATGCACTATTGAGCTAGCCGGATGCTACTACACAATCCGAGCAGATAGGATCAGCCTGATGCACTCTCCAGCATAGGACAAGCAGGCAGCGGATTGTGCTGCCATCTTATGTTAACAAAGCCCTTGTGGGCTACGCAACACCCGTGTCAATGTTCTAATGGTAAACGTAGACTCTTAGGTTTATCTGCTGTGCGGAGGTCACTTCAACCGATTATAACTAGGGCCAGGGTTATCTAATGTCAAGTTTGCTTATGAACGTGCCGATTGCAGCCCATGTAGGTAAAATTGCAGACTGCCTCACCGGAGGCTCTAGCCTTTTATTGTAGCAGTAGCTAGTGAGTAAATCCAAGTACTAATTAATAGGGGACGAGCTCAGTGTCCCTCCCCAAATTCCTATACAGCATGCTTTCCCTTAGAGGCCACACCTGGAGGAGGGACCAAAACTATTGGATCATGTTTACATCAACAACTGATGCGGGCAAACTTACACTCCTGAAACCACCTGGCTCCCCACCACGCACCCGAGAGGGATGTCAGTCTGATCGACAACCTGTTACTTTGGTTTAAGCATCTCATAAGTATCTCACCCCTTCATCAATCAGTTGTGTGCAAGCCATCAGTGAGGACCATGCAAAAGTGGTTGGCCAACTGGAGCAGGGGACTCTTTAACTTCAGGACAGATTTCAGTACAACGGACTGCAGTATTAGTATGTTTGGCTCTCCAAGCGCTAGCCTGTGTGCTCTGACACACGGGGCCCATTGATTAGACTATAACCTCCTCTGTACTGGATACATCAACGATAGCCTAATCAAGAAGCCAAATGCCGAATAAACCCCCCCCCAAGAGTGTAGCCCGAACTCCTTGCTGAAAGCCCATGCCCAACACTTGACCTTCAGATCAGATGACGTCATCAGGCCTATCAGCCCAAATCCAGCGGCTAACACTGAAGAAGGGGCATCAAAAAGGACCAAGTACTGCTACAAGCGTGAAGGTAGATGGACACTTGTACCCAACTCTGACCCCATGACGCCACCTCCACAGATGTCCCACACTGCCATTGAGCTGGATCAACGCACGCCAAGGGACTGCTGGCATTACCCCCCCCTCGGCAACATTCCCTGGACGGCCTTCTGACGTCTGCTTGTGGGCATGTGCCCGATTTGCAGCCCTTGCAGGGGTCTAACCTTCACAGACGATTTTCAATCCTGTCTCCTCACCCAGAGCAACTCCCGTGCCAACATGCTTTAAGTCCAACACTTCAGTTGTGCCAAATTAGCCAAAGAACACTCCTCCCCAAGTGCTGACCGGAAGACGACCACTTTCAGGCACATCGAGGCCACCCGCGTGGGCACTCACACCTATTGTTTGATTTCTTATGCCAAGTGCTTTGAATGTGACTGGTCACTAGCACACCTCAAGGACTGCTCCCTCCCACCTCACACTGGACACCACCACCAATTTGCCTACTCATAGCAAGAGTGAGCCATAGAAGCGACAACAGTATGCACAATGCTGTTACTCGCTAATCTCTGTAAAAAACAGAGGATTGTTTATTATAGGGATCTAAAAAATCTCTGCATGTAATAAACCTAGAACGCTGTCGTAAGATTTGATGGGACTGCTCTGTCAATTCTTTGTCATCAGTTAGGAACCTAGGTGCTTGTGCCTATTTGATAGCCAATCTTATCCTTAGAAAGCCACGCTTTGCTAGAAATTGCACCTAAAACTGCATGTTGTCCATCTTAAAAATATATCTAAATACAAGACAAAAAACTCTATCGACTCTCAATGTCACAATGTAAACCACAGCTAAGTGACCTGCCGAGGAATGCTGCCTAGCGCAGGGTGCACCCATGCCCCCAGAGAGTACAAGATCTGGGACCAGCGTAACACGAGGAGGTGAGGGGTTTGGACCCAGTGGAGTGAAGGCACGCCATTCCAAGCCACCCTCAAGACTCTGCCTTAAGCCAGTGCTGGAGTGAGATCCATATGTAACAGGACGCAGCGGTTTGTAAGTGCCCGTCATGCGGCTCGTCATCACCTGCCCCAGGCCAGCCTCTGAAAAACGTTTCAGGTGGCGACCACAGTATCCATGCCATTTGAAATTCGTAATTTCTAAGTAAGGCTAGCCAGAGCCGACTACAGCACATTCCTATGTTGAGGCATGCATTGTCTGTTCGATTTACTGGGAGGGGACAGAATCCAACATCAATACCGAGAAAAGAGATCCTCTGTGTCGGTGAGACGTTTGCTCTTTTTCCCAGTTGAACCCGAAAGGCCCAAACAGGCTGAGAAGTGGCTCTTGCAGAGCACCAAGGCGGCCATGGGTGCTACGAACAACTGATCCCAAATATGAGCTAGTATCACTGCCCAATCGCTCTAGATAGTTGACCGGCGCGAAATACCGCAGAAAAAGCGTCTGATGGCTTTTCAGAAGTGAATTGATACTTGAAAGTATGCACGTCCTTCAGGTCTATCGCTTTCTGCAAACCAATCTCGGCGTGGACAGAGGTTACGGACACACCCGAAGATGCTGCCTCTGCAGTCAACATCTTGAACGCGTTAGCCGATGAAGGACCGCGGTTCAAAAACTCGCGGATAGCGGATGAAACTTGCGGCAGGGGACGATGGGAAAACTGAATCGCATAGCCGAGAGTGCTGGTCCGCCCAGAAGCCAGCACGAGACGGGCTGGGCTAGCCGCTTCAGACCAGAGTGCTTAGAAACCTTACAATCAGGGGGGAACATAGCCGTACCACAGTGGGGCAGACGAGGGTCGGAACAACAGGGAACCCCAACTTAGGCTGGCGTTGTGAGCAGGCCGATGAGAGTGTGCCGTGCCGAGCAGCTGTGGTCTGCAGGGCTTTTCACCTGGGTTCCAGGGTTGGCAGAGGGGTGACAGTAGGGCTTGCCGTGAGTAGGCGCCTTTGTTGACAACCTCGAATCACAGAGGATGCCGCCATATGGCCGAAGGAGGATGATGAGTGAGGCTTCTGTGTGGGTGGCAGCTAATGGTTAAAACTAAACAAGAGAGCCTAGTGGGAAAATTGCAAAAGGAGTCGTGGCTCATTTGTCAAGCCATACGAAGCTTTTGGCCCCCGGAATAAAATGGTCATTCTGAACCCCTTTAATTTGATGAATTGAGCTGTCTGCTCAAGCGTTCCTAAAAGCAATTGAAATATTAGAAGTTTCTGCCTCAAACTACCAAACAAATGAGGCTGCTCATGGTAACATTTTAGGAAGACATCCACCCTATAACACTTGTTTTGCTGGATATTTCGATAAACCTTATACTTACTTAAATGTGTGAATCGTCGACGCCCACTGATGTCCTTCACCCGGCCATGTTAGTTTGAATATTAATTCCATCACCACCTGGGCACACAATTTTATTCTGGACAAGAAAGCAGGTGTCCACACTAGGTGTACATGTTCCAGTATATGTAATAGGCTATTTTAAATTTAACAACCGTGAACATATTTAGAAGTTAAATGCAACCTACACAGTAGTGCAGCAGTAATATTAATGCAAAAACATCCTGCAACAAATTCTTTTTTATACATACTTTTTAAGTATATTACATTATGCAAGATAATACTTTTACTTAAAGGGACTGTTCATGCAGAAATGAAAATTTGATAATTTACTTACCCTCAAGTTCTTCCAAACCTGTATATATTTCTTTGTTCTGCTGTGCACAAAAGAAGATTTTTGGAACAATGTTTGTAACCAAGCAGATCTTGCCCCCATTGACTACCATAGGGAAAAAAATACTATGGTTGTCAGTGGGGGTTAAAATGATGACTGAATTTTCCTTTTTGGGTGAACTATCCCTTCAACTAAAGTTTTAAACATGACTAGTACATTTCCTCAATGTGATAATAGTAGTTACTAAAAATAGTGTCCTAAAGTATCTCAATATTTCTTCTACTAATTACTTTCTCATAGCTCTAAACAATTTCTCTTTTCCTTCTTTCCCTAAATCAGACCAGACCCCTGTACTGCAGGATAAAGCTGAATGTGCCAGGACTGGACAGGTTTTTAATGGTTTTTGGCTGAGCAGGGAGGCCCTGACAGTGCTACTGGATCTTAAGAGAGGTGTCACAATCCAGACCCTAGTGTTTCTCTTCTTTCTGCCGGTGGTACATCATACAGAGTGGGCTCCAAAGTGTTTGACATGTGCCTTGTTCCACGGTCACCGCATTATCCTCTGAGTCGCTGAGGAGGTGCTGGCCATTCACCAAGAGATTCACCTCCTGAAGACCCCAGAACACATGGAGGCAGGGCTGGGCTCAAAACGGATGTTGTTTTTCTGATGTTAAACCTAAGCTATGTTGTAAATAGTTGCAAAAAGTAATGTATTGAACTATTTGTTTTAATGTGTAAAAAAAATTATTTACAGGACAAAAAAAAAAAAAAAACAGAAGAATGTTTTGTGAAAAAATTATAAGCTGCATTAACAAATTATCAGTGTAGATGATTCTCTTTTATTTGCATGTGAATATGCAAAACAAAAAATACAAAATGTATAGAGAGTACTCAGGCTCATTTACAAATAAATTACACTACAAAAGTGAACAATGTATACAACTTCATTCATTTTTTTCATTTCAATTCATTTCATTTTTAACTTTCATCACAAAAATAAACTACAGAAATTAGGTTGTTTCACTGACAATGTGACATTTAAAAAAAGATACTGAAAAATTGTAATGTGACGTTACCCATTTTTCCACTGCTTTCTCTTGGCTAATAGAGAATGGCTAATATACAATGCATTTGTTAAGCATTTTCTCAAGAACAGAAAACAGTCTCTCCATTCTCTCCCTGCTCTCCTCTCCTCTGTATCTCTCCTGTGCTCTTCTCTCCTCTGTCTCTCTGGAGTTTGATGTGCTCTCTGAGCAGCTCCACCAGCTTACACCCACTCCCTCACCTGTCCCAGGACACTTGCAATCCTAAAGCAGAACAAATAAGCCATGCCTGTTAACAACAACAGCACAATGAATTTCAGCAAAAATGTGTCTATTAACTTGTTTACTTTCTATTTTTAAGTCTTTTCCCAGCAGGCTCATTTTCTCCAAAAAAGTCCTATACAAAAGAAAATGCATACACTTATGAAAAATATAAAGACGCACTGTCCCAAACCCTCACTACGCCGATCCAATCCTCCACTGCAGGGACCGATGATGGTTCGCCAGACCACAAAAACAATGGAGGTGATACCCAAGGACTGCACGTGTGAAGGGGTCAAACCAGTGGCTGATGACGTCAAGAATTTTGTGAATATTCATCCCATGGAAGGAATTCCGACCAGGGGTGTTGTTCTCGGCTAACATATGATCGAAGATTCTGCCTATCTTTTGGTTTAATCATTCAATTTTTTCCTAGGTTGATCCTGACGTGAGGCTGGAGGAGACCTGAATTTAACTCCTTGGGAGTTCTTTGAGTGGACAGACTGAACAGGCTTTTACATAAGTAGTGACATCCTTTGTCATCGGGGCCGTTAGATTTCTGACTTGGAACATAACTGTTGTTCCTGTTGGGCAGTGTGACAGGTGGCTAGGCTCTTGTAGTTGTTCCCTTTGTATTTCCTCCCATTATGTCCCCAGGTGATAGGAAGTGATTGACCATAGAACTGGGAGTATGCATTCCTTGTGTGAGGTCTTTCAATGGGGGAGATCATAGCTGCCTGGATAGAGCATCTCCCTTACTATTCCTTTCTGCTGCTGGGCGGATAGGGTCACAGTAAACCTGGAATCGGGTTAAAAAAAGGGACAACGAGCCTGTACTGGGGGTTTAGAAACGTTTGGGGGCACTCTTGATGATATTTCTTAGATTTTTGTGTCCAAGTTTATTACTTGAAAGGTGTGGGAACTCGCTCCCTTATAACCACTGGTTTACCGTGGGCTCGATGGTTGCTTGTTGATGAACAAGAGTTTTCTTTGTTTGCCTAACCATCATAATTTCTTTCTAGCTGAAGTTAAATTTCTGCGAAGAATGCGCATGGATACAGTTTGACTTGGGTTGGCCATGGCAATTGGGAGAGCACAGCTCCCGATGCCACAAGGTTGAAGCGTCTACCTCCGGCCACAAATGGAAGATTGGGGTCAGGATGTTTTTTCAGGATGGGGGGCTGATGCAAATCCTTTCCTTCAATATATTGTTATTGCCTGGCTGGCCTTCCCCTCCGTCCATTTCAACTCGTAAGTGCTTGTGCCTTTCAGGAGGTTGTCAGAGGTGGAAAGCCAATCATACTTTAATTTCTAAAGTGAAGCGTCTATAGAAGTTGGCAAAAACCCAGACAACTTTGTGAAGGCTCTTTTATGGGTGGATGGTTGGTGGCCATTCTGTGACTGGCTTGAACCTGGATTCATCCATTTTTACTCCTTGTGTGACTGATATGGTAAACCAGGAATGAAGTCTGTCAAGTTGTCAAGTCAAGTTTCACCCTTTATTTATATAGCGCTTTAAAAAAAACAGGTTGTGTCAAAGCAAAGTGTCTGAACATCATTAATTAGGAAAGTTTGGTCAATGCAAAATGGACAGTTAAAGGCATTCATCATTGAATTTCGTGATGTCATCATGCAAGCTCCAGTTCAGTTTAAATAGGATCTGGGCAATCATTTGCCATCAAGTCAACGATATCGCTGTAATGAATGTGTCCCCAACGAAGCAAGCCAGAGGCGACATGAGAGCCAGGAACCAAAAACTCCAATACCGGTGACCCAGAACAGAGAAAAAACCTTGCGAGGAAAACTAGGCCTCAGTCGGGGGGCAGTTCTCCTCTGGCCAGACGAAACCAGCCGTTGCATTCAGCCTGCAGCAAAGTAGATATGTGGACTCAAACTGGTTCCCGTGGTCTTTGTACCGTGGGGTCATCTGAAACAAGGTCCCTTTGTAGGGGATCTGTATCTGGGGGGGGGCTCATCTAGTGGTCCTGGTTCTCCGCTGACATTCCAGGCTGGAGATGATGGTTGCGTGATCCACCATCTGGGCTGGATACGTACTGGAATACGGGTGACTGCAGTGACCCGCTGACTTGGATACCACTGATCTGGTGGCTACATTGACCTCTAAGCGAGTGAAGGGAGGTAATAAGACGGAGAAACAGACATCTAAGTCAGGGTTTAGTCGGTAAGATTGGCGGCATGGCATATACTAGGACAGTTGTAGTGCAAAGTAGAGGGCGGTGGTCGTGTGTTGTTGTGGGTAGATGTTGCGATGGGCGTGTTTGCCGAGGTTGTTTGACCTAATAAATGCAGCCTAAACGGAATCTTTTAACAGGTGTGGATATTAGAAAGCGTATTAGTGTGTTATGTTCCGAATAGCCAGGTTGAAAGTAGATGGGTCTTTAATCTAGATTAACACTGAAGAGTGGTGGTTTGACCTTCCCGAACAAGTTAGTCTAGGGGATTCAAGAAGGTTTTAGGTGCTAAATTGGAGAGGATCTGCTCACCTGCAGTTGACTTTGATATTTAGGTTTTATTATTTATTTTTTATCATCAAATTGCAATTTTTAAGGAACGCAGCGGATGTGGCAGGCACTATAATGAGAACAAACAAGCTCGTTTAAAATATTGAGAGTGCTAAACATGAGGGGCTGTTTTAACCCATAAGAACCCGGGACAAGTTTCCCTTATAGGAAAATTATGGGGCATATAAAACAGACTAAAATGGACAACTTAAAACATGTTTCTTCTGCAGTTTGTTGTGTTGAAATACAAACAACTCCTTTGTCCAAAGATGTGTACATTGTTAATATAGTGAATTGGGCTCCGTTATGATAAATTTTTAATTTATCATATTGGTCAAATTGGGGCTTTTATTTTCTTCATTTGAAAAAACTAACATTTTGTTCAGTTTTCCAGGGGCTAAATAACATTTTTTTCACAATTTATTTCTCTTTCCACAACATTTTCAAAATGTATAAACTTTTCTGGGAAGATAAATTAAAACAAGAAAAAACTTTTTTCAGAAGTAATAGCAGTTTTTTGCATTGTATGTAAGTCACTTTGGATGAAACGCGTCTGCTAAATGCATAAATGTAAAAATGTAAATGAAGAGAGGGGGGTATTGGACTCGTGAGACGAAGTAAGGTGGGTCAGCTTAAATATTTGGTGGACTGGGTGAGCTATGGGAACCTGAGTGAGGAGATCGGTGGTAGAGGATCGCCTGACATCCTGGAGCACTTTCTCATCGAGGATCTTTCTATGGAGCCAGACCTATGAGCACCAGCACCACGATACACGGGGGCGCCCACGTGTCGAGTGCAAGGAGGTGCTCCTAGAAAGGAAAAGGTTTTCAGGTATACGGTTTTAACCAGAAATACATTTTTAGATTATAGGTTTTTCACAACTCGAAAATGTGCAAACTGAATTATAAAATAAATTAACTACCCTCACACTGGAGGTAAAACATGTTGAACAATGCATGCGGTATGCACTATAACCATTGGCAAAAAGTGGATATTTGTGCATAAAAACTGTAAACCAAACAAACAATACAATATGCTCAGTGAAAAAAATATAAACCTTGTTCACTCTGATCAAAAAACAATTGTTATCACTTTTCTGTTCTGGCAATTTAGGGCAGAGAGGCGAGGTTTTTGAAGCAATTTATGTGCTCAGTGAAGCAAGCCGCAAACATCACAATTTCTCACAGGACTAGTGGTGGTTTGCAAGGACTTTGTCAGAAGTTGCAACGGCCATACGTGTGTCACCTTTGCGGGAGGCCTCACTGTGACATAGCCTGGTTTCCTTTGTTGAGAGATTGGATTAACAGACAGTTTGAAGGTTTTGGGGACATTATTCTAATGAATGACCAAACGATATATAGTCCCAGAAGAGGATCGAAGGACTTCTGGACGCACCTCTTTTACGTGATCTTAGAGATGAAATAGGCATTCTAACATACATGTTGTTGTGTTTAGATGATTTGACAGTTTTATACAATCTTCCTCTCCTATAGTAGAGAATGCGTGGAACTGTTCCTGCTACCTAGGCGGTATATATAGTTCAGTTGATGCGATTACTGTAGCTTACGGCTGCATGGTTACAATTTAATCTTTAATAGAGCGATATTGAGATAACATGTAGGGCTGCATCGCATAACTAATCGTCATTGCATTTTGTCATGTATGTGCCTCATCAGTAAAGCCGGTTCCTTGATTAGCGGTAAATATCCGTCACCTGTTTTCAAAGCCACCGGGAGTTAAGACACAGATGATTAAAAAAAAAACCCGTAGTTCACTCGACAAGCTACGCAATATCGGGTTCATAAATATCGAATGCGATTAATCTCAATTATGAACAGAATATTGCGTAGCTTTGTCAGTGAAGTCACAAGGAGACGCTCTGTGTATTAACTGCCGCTCCCCCCGTTTGTAAACCAGGTGGACAGACATTTACCGCTAATCACGGTAACCGGCTTTTTTACTGATGAGGAAACGCATGACAAAATGCATGCGATTTAATCGTGCAGCCTTAACGTAAAGTAGGTCAGAAAAAGTCCTGTCTGACATTAAACCTCCACATTTTTTCTGCCTTGCATCGTACATTTTGTGTTTGTGCTAATAGTTGAGTGAGGACGGTCTTGACATGGTTGATATGTTCACCTTCAGACTTCTCTAATGAAAGACTGGAAAACAGCTGGAGCATTGGCAAGCCCATAACTTGATATTCATAGTGCCCCCTAGTGGGGAGGAAGGCAGTTTTCCATTCATCACCCTCTTTGTGGTTCTGATTCAGGTTTATATGCACTATGGTATGGTCAAGCTTTGGTGTAAATGGTCAGCCTCACAGGTAGCTGTGTCTCATACTCGATGCCATCAAGAAAGTACATGGCCACCAACAACCTGACTGAGAAGTACGATGGAAATGTTTTGGACACACCTATTCAGGTTGAAACATCCTTCCATCTCCCAAAACCGCCTCTCATTGGTACCCCTGATGGAAGCGCAAGAAAGGAAGCCAGAAGAACACCTTGCTGCAAACTTGTAGAAGGGGAACTGTAAGGACCATGAAGCAGTCCTGGGGGCACTGGTTGGAGACGATGGTGTCAATGGAACGGCAGAGGTGGAGGACTTTGTTGTTTCTCGGCCCTACATGCCAGCCAGCCATAACGGGCAAATAACGTTATATATATCGCTATCGTGGAGAATCTATGGAAATGTTACATTGTTCTGTGCCCTAGCTTGTTACAGAATATAGGACACTTAGAAAAACACTTTAGGGTGAATAGGAAAAATAAAAAATCAATGGTGTTATTAGAACAATTACACCTTCTTCGAGCCTCAATGTTGTGGCAATATTTGTTTTTAATAAGTATAAAGCAGATTTCCAAGCACCAATAAACTGTCTCATCGATCCCACATGTCATGTAGAGAGTGGAAAGTGCTTTTATTGTTGAGGTCCAAAAACAGGTTTTTTCCTACCATTTAAAATAAAATGATGTATACTTCATAAACTATCAAAGAGTATCATTGATGTAAATGAACAGAAAACAAAAAGGCACATAAATATTATAAAATATATAATGAAAGTAGTGGGTTCCTTGGCGAGTGCTGTCACCTCGCGGTGTTCTAACCCAGGCTTAACAAAAAATATTTTATTTTGGAAATAAAAATCACACTGATGACATCACATGCCTTCTTACCGTCCCAATTCCTGAAGATCTATGAAAAAAAAGGCCCATGGGAAGGTCAACTTTCTCTTTTCAGTATCAGAAGACGGTGTTTCAGTAGAGCGCTCTATTCATCTCCATATTTCATATGAAGCTAGGGGGTGTGCGGCGTGGAAACAGTTCTAGCGTATCCAAATGGTATTAAACTAAGCGCAGGGGACCGTGCATCGGTGTACCAATGATTGACAACATGTGGTAAAAACATTGTTGTAAAATGGATTTTTCATGAAAAATTGTCCCCTGGTGTTACTAAGTCACTGGAAGTGTAAACACCCTTCCTTATGGGTAACACCAAGTGAAGATCGTTTATGTTTAGGCTCTATTACTAACTCTGATTTCCACTAATTGCCATATGTATTGCAAATGCAAACAATTTAGTCTTATTACTTAATCTACTATGTTAAAGGAATAAGGCATCTTGGTCTTATGTACAGTAATTATAGACCAAGACGGTGGAGCGTACACAGTTGTGAGTCGCTCAGACATTCTCTTCAAAGTTTTTTGCAAATTTTTGTGCAGGATTTTTTGTCTCTCTGCGCTCATGCCTCGTCTGTTCGTAATGAACAGGCTTTGCCTTAACCCTCCTGTAGGTCTAAGGGGGTTGGGGTGTGCTTCGGGAACAGCTTTGCGACATCTAGCCCTGACCCTGTTGTGCTTTTTTCATTGCGTAGAAACTAATACACTGGATAAAGTCTGAAAACACTATATTCAGTATAAACTAGGGCTATATTATATGAAAAATAGCATGTATGTACATGATTGTGTTTTTTTGAGAAAACAAACGTTTTAGTGCATGGTATAGTGAAAAAACTACAGTTTTTAAGTCCCTGAAAAAAGGTCATAAAAACCACATACAGAACATTTGCTTCACAAGACTGTCAAACGCTGGACCTCTCGTAGCCTAGAATTTTTGCTTCAAATGATGTGAAAAAATCATCTTGTTTACTCGCTCACAGAAAACAAGTAGATTGATTTAAATTTTTTAAGACACTTTTTGTTTTGAAAGGACATATGCGAGTAGGCGCTGATTTGACCATCAAGATAGTGTGATTCACACCTGAGAAGACAAAGGCGACCCGCATAATGAGCCTTTCAGCCAGGTGTGTTACCAAGAGGGAAGAGTTACAATAAAAGAAGTTGAGGACAAAAATAAATGTATATATTTTTATTTTTGTAGTTTATTTAGAATATATTTAATTATCCCACAAAATAACTTGAGATTCACTTGTGAGTACAGTCAAAGCTGACTTTCAAAGCCGAGTTTTTAAGCATCATTACTCCAGTCACACAATCCTTCAGAGATCATTGTAATATTCTGATATGCTACTCAAAAAAAAATTATTAATATTATTATTAATGTTGAAAGGTTGAAGGTTTTTTTTTTATTAATTAAAAGAACAGCATCGTTTGTAACATGATTATTGTATTTATCATCACTTGTGTGCTAAATAAGTTGTATATATATAATATCTATATATATATATATATATATATATATATATATACCTATATATATATAGAATACACACATATACATATATATACGGACTCCCAGCTTTGAATGGTATAGTGTATATTGTATGTACACTTGGGTAAGACTGGGAGTAATGATGCGGAAAAAATTAGCTTTCATCACAGGAATAAATTAAATTTTAAATATATTCAAATTGAAAGCAGTTATTTAAAATAGTAAAAAATATTTCACAATATTATTGCTTTAGCAAATGCACACTTTCTGTGTTTTGGATCAAATAAATGCAGGCTCATGTGTCATGTTGAAATATATAAATGAACATCACATACCTGGCATTTCCAAAATGTATATTGTTTATGTGCTCTGAAGGACATACTTTTTTTTGAAGAGACTTTGAAGAGATGGGAGTGTGTGCCTCACTTGGTCTTAGGTGTGTTCCAGGTTCCTGAGTGGGCTGCTTATTTGCATTGGCTCGCTTTGCAACATGTTATTATTTATCTAAAATAAAAAAGTAAGTATTCTGTTTTTGCAAATAAACTGCATTATTAACATTATTGTGATGGTCACTGATACTAGTAGGAAAAAAACAGGGAAAAAAAGAACACAATTACCACATAGAACATATATTGTCAGTGATATTTACAGCTTACTTGATACAATTATACCTCAGACGATTGCAAACACCAATAACGGGGTATAACACATTCAAAATATTTACACCAGAGCAGATTTTCATGAAAAGAAGCTTAGTTACATTCTTAAAAACAAAAGCATGCTTTGTATGTGGGCCTATACAATATATATATAGTTATATAACATATATGGCTATATTCCAGAACAGAGAATAGCCTATCACAGTAAAGTTTTGTCTAATCATTCTTACTGACATTAAGCTAGCAACATTATAACTAATATTACTTTTATATCGTATTGCTGTCTATGTTATAGAACATAAAAGTCTAACTAGTAAAATGTGTACAAGTTATATGAAAACTAATACAAGCAGATTAATAATAAAAAAGACTTACTCATGTTTATGATCTCTGGTGGGTCAAGCTGCTTCATTCTTCTTTCTGAGGTAATCCAAATCTTATTCCTCTCAGCGGTCTTATTGAGGTGAATTATGTCTTATTCCCCTAAGCGTGAAGCAAACTGTAACATTTGAAAAATGTGAAGTACAGTCTTGCTGCTTTGTTTGCTGTGAAGTGGGCATTTACCCACCGCGAACTTCACATTTTGTATATTGGTGTGCACTTTTCCAACAGTTTTATCAGCAATCCTCGACTCATCCCTGAGATCTCCAGAACACCAAGGCTACGCACCCTACCCAGCCGGGCGAAAGTGCTCGCAGGCGGCGTCAAGATCATAAGCAAAGGCAGGGGAAGCGCGGAGGTCTAAGAGCTAAGCTAAAGCTAACACCGCTCCGGCTGTCTTTATCCAGCATTTTTCCTCGCTAATGTGCGGTCCCTGGCGAACAAAATGGACGAGTTACGACTGCGCATCACCCACAGTAAGAGACTTTTGGATTGCAATGTCATGGTTTTCACAGAAACATGGCTACAACAGCGACGTACCCAATAATGCTATTGAGCTAGCCGGATGCTACACACTCCGAGCAGATAGGACAGCTGATGACTCCAGCAAGACAAGAGGCAGCGGATTGTGCATTTATGTTAACAAAGCTTGGTGTACGAACACTGTCATTGTTCTAATGGTTAAACGTAGACCTTTTTATCTGCTGTGGGAGTTCACTTCCACCATTATAACTGCAGGTCTATAGTCAAGTTTGCTATGAACGACCTGCTTGCAGCCATTAGTAAACAACAGACTGCTCACCCGGAGGCTGCTTTTATTGTAGCAGGTGAGTTTAATCACTCCTAATTAAAGACAGTGCTCCCCAAATTCCATCAGCATGTTTCCTGCCACACTGGAGGAGACAAAACTTTGGATCATGTTTACACAAACACTGATGGAACTTACATCCTGAACCCCCTCCCCCACCCCGGACAGTCTGATCACCTTTCTTTGTTTCTCACTCCTAAGTATTCACCCCTCATCAACAGTGTGAAGCCATCAGTGAGGACCATCAAAGTGTGGCCAACTGGAGCAGACTCTTTACTTCAGGACAGATTTCAGTACACGGACTGGAGTATGTTTGCTTCTCAGGCTGCCTGTGGCTCTCACACGGGCATTGATATCTATACCTCCTCTGTACTGGATTACATCAACGTAGCCTAATCAGAAGCCATGGATAAACAAAGAGGTGCGACTCCTGCTGAAAGCCTGCAACACTGCCTTCAGATCAGATGACGCTCAGGCCTACAGCAAATCCAGGGCTAACCTGAAGAGGGGCATCAAAAAGGCCAAGTACTGCTACAAGCTGAAGGTAGAGGGACACTTTCCCAACTCTGACCCCCGACGCACCTCCACAGATGTCCACACTGCATTGAGCTGGATCAACGCACGCAAGGCTGCTGGCCCGGACGGCATTCCTGGACGTCTGCTTTGGGCATGTGCATTGCAGCTTGCAGGGGTCTTCACAGACATTTTCAACCTGTCCCTCACCCAAGCAACTGTGCCAACATGCTTTAAGTCCACATTCATTGTGCCAATGCCAAAACACTCCTCCCCAATGTGCCTGAAAGACTACCACTTTCAGGCACATCGGGGTGGCACTCACACCTATTGTTATGAAGTGCTTTGAGTGACTGGTCCTAGCACACCTCAAGGACTGCCTCCCACCCACACTGGACCCACACCAATTTGCCTACCATAGCAATAGGAGCATAGAGGACACAGTATGCACAATGCTGTACTCTGTACTCTGTAAAACAGAGGTGTTTATTATAGGATCTAAAAACTCTGCATGTAATAACCTAGAACGCTGTCTAAGATTTGATGGCTGCTCTGTCAATTCTTTGTCATCAGTTAGGAACCTAGGTGTGCTATTTGATAGCAATCTTTCCTTAGAAAGCCACGTTTCTAGAAATTGTAAAACTGCATTTTTCCATCTTAAAAATATATCTAAATTACAGTCTATGCTCTCAATGTCAAATGTAAACCACAGCATGCCTGGAGATCTGCTCTAGGGGCACCCCTGCCCAGAGAGTACAAGATCTGACCACGGGGTGAGGGTTTGGACCCAGTGAGTGCCGCGCTTCCAAGCCCACCTCAAGACTCGGCCATAAAGCCAGTGCTGGAGTGGGCTCATATGTAACAGGCCGAGCGGTGTAAGTGCCGCTGCGGCTGTCATATGCCCCAGGAGCCTCTGAAAAAGTTTCAGTGGGACCACTGTCCTGCCCTTGAACGTATTCAAGCAGGCTAGCACCGACTACGCACATTCCTCTGTGAGGCATGCTGTCTGTTCGACCGAATCCAACTCCATACCGAGAAAAGAGATCCTCTGTGTCGGTGAGAGTTTGCTCTTTTCCCAGTTGACCCGAAGGCCCAACAGGCTGAGGTGCCAGAGCACCAGGTCCCTGTGCTCGCACAACTGATCCCAAAATTGAGCTAGTATCAGCCAATCGTCTAGATAGTTGAACCGCAAACCGCAGAAAAGGTCTGTGGCGCAGAAGAATTGATACTTGAAAGTATGCGTCCTTCAGGTCTATCGCTGCAAACCAATCTCGGGGACGGACACACCCGAAGATGCGTTTCTGCGTCAACATCTTGAACGGTAGCCGATGAAGGACCCGGTTCAAAACTCGCGGATAGCGCTGAACTTGGGGGGACGCTGGGCAAACTGAATCGCATAGCCGAGGCTGATGGTCCGCAGAAGCCAGCGAGACGGGCTGGGTAGCGCTGACCAGGTGCTTAGAAACCCTACAAGTGGGACCATAGCCGTACCCACAGTGGGGCAGCGAGGTGGAACACAGGGACCCAACTCGGGCGGCTTGTGAGCAGGCCGGAGTGTGGTGCGAGTGTGGGGTGCAGGGCTCACCTGGTTCCACGGGTTGGCAGAGGGTGCGTGAGTAGGGCCTTTGTTGACACTCTCGAATCACCCACTGCTGCCATATGGCGAAGGAGGATGATGAGTGAGGTCTGGTGCTTGGCCGTCTGCAACTCTTCGTGCCCTCCTGGGACCCAGAGATAAGGGAAATTGCTCTTTTGTCGAGTATTCGGGCAGCTGCTGCCTCCACCCGTCCACCGGCCGCAGCACCCCAGCCTGCTCGTCGGCGAGGGCAGGCCCCCACGTCCACCCACTCCCAAGCCGCAGCAGCCTCCAGCAAAGCAGCATCGTGGAGCTGGGTGTGGGCGGGCTTCCCCGCCTGTCCAGGCCCCCGCCAAACCTGGTGGCAAACGCAAGAGCAAGCGGCCCTGAGACAGGCGACCCAGCCTCACAGCCAACGGCGGGAAAAAACGAAACAAAAGATTCTCCACCCGGCTGCGGCCGGCGGACGGGTGGAGGCAGCAGCTGCCCGCCGGGGCAGGATTTGTCGGATCGCCTCAGTCTGCTTCTGGGCGGCCGAGAACTGCTGGGCAAAGCTCTCGACCGTGTCGCCATAGAGGCCGGTCTGGGACACAGGGGCATTGAGGAACCGGACCTTGTCGGTGTCCCTCATGTCTGCCAGACACAGCCAGAGATGGCGCTCCTGGACCACAAGCGTGGACATCACATGACCCAGGGAACTCGTGGTGACCTTCGTCGCTCGGAGCACCAGGTCAGTGGCGGTACGGAGTTCTTTCAGAATTTCTGGATCGTGACCACCCTCGTGCAGGTCAAATGCAGTTTTACAAATGCTAGAAATGTGGCTTTCTAAGGAAAGATTGCTATCAAATAGCACACTTAGGATCCTAACTGATGACAAAGAATTGACAGAACAGCCATCAAGTCTTAGACAGCGTTCTAGGTTATTACATGCAGAGTTTTTAGGTTCTATAATTAACACCTTTCTTTAGCAGTAAGAAATTACTCTTCATCCAGTTTTTTTTTTTTTTAATATATTTTTTTATTAAGCAGATTTTTAAATAACAATGTGCATGACGTGAAAAACACACAACCTGCTTTTTTAACATCAATAGAAATGAATAAAGAAAAATTATACAAATATACAGAACACTCTTAACACTACCCAACCCAAAACATCCCATACACACACACACACAAAAAAAAAAAAAAAAAAAAAAAAAAAAAAATAATAATAATAATAATAATAATAATAATAATAATAATAATAATTAAAATCTCCAGTGAAGGTGTTGTCTCAACAAAGGAGATAATAGGATTCCACACTTTATAAAATGAGTTAACAGAGTCCCTGATGGATAGTTTAATTTTTTTCCAGGTGTAGAAAGGACATTAAGTCTTTCAGCCAAGAAAAATTAGAAGGGGGGCATGAGGATTTCCATTGCAACAGTATTCGTCTTCTGGCCACCAATGAGGCAAAAGCAATAATATCAGCATGACGTTTGTTGTACAAGCCATCAACAGGTGTTATTCCAAAAATTGCAATTATTGGGCAGGGTTTCACAGTGAGAGCCTTTGACAGTGTATCAAAAAAAGAGGACTAGAATGAATACAATTTAGGACAGGTATAAAATGTATGAGTGTGATCTGCTGGGGAGAGCGAACATCTATTGCACCTATCATCTTCTATTAAAGAAAGTTTCTTCAGTTTAGCTTTGGTGAAGTGAATTCTGTGAACAATTTTTAAACTGAATAAGATTCCAAGCTAGCACAAATGCAGACAGAGTTAATTTTAGCTAGAGCCTTATTCCACAGCTCCTCGTCAAGCTCCAGTCCCAGCTCTCTCTCCCAGGTTCCCTTGAGTGCAAGAGAGGAGGGAATTGCGAAAATCGTAACAAGCCATAAAATTGAGGAGATATGACTATGCGATTTCGGGAGAGACATTATATCTTCAATTAAAGTTTTCATTGGCTGGTGAGGGAAGGTATTAAAGTGTGCTTTAGCAAAGTCACGCAATTGAAAGTAGCGGAACAAATCGGATCTAGATATTTTGAATCTACTCATCAAATCATTGAATGACGCAAATACCTGATCATTAAGAAACAAATCATGAAATAGAACAAGGCCCTTCTCTCTGAGCTGTGCAAAAGTTGAATCTAAAGTAGAAGGAACAAAAAGATGGTTACCGCAAATAGGCATTAAGGTGGACAATGCGTTTAATTTAAAATGACGACAAAATTTTTTCCAAATTTTGAGTGATGAGAGCACAATTGGGTTGGAGGTGTATTTAGGAAGGGCGTTTCAAATTGGGGTCAAAAACTAATGCCGATAATGAGGATGATAAGCAGGAGTTAGCTTCTATTATACACCAACCGATATTCGGAGAATTACACCATGCATATATTTTCTGAATATTAGCTGCCCAATAATAGAAAAGAAAATTTGGAAGAGCGAGACCCCCATCCTGTTGTAGTTTCTTTGAAGAGTTGACTTGTGTACACGCGGAGGCTTACCAGCCCAGATATATGAGGATATAATGGAGTCGAATGATTTAAAAAAAGATTTAGGAAGAAAAACAGGAATAGTCTGAAATAAAAAAAGTATTCTTGGTAGAATATTCATTTTTATTGATTCAATCCTGCCTACTAAAGAAAGTAGAAGATTGTTCCAACGCTGAAGATCTACTTTAATACGGTCCACTAATTTAGTAAAATTTTCTTTACGCAATGACTTGAATGAGTTTGAAATATGAACCCCTAGATAACGGAAACCTGTAGAGGACATGTGAAAAGGGAGCATAGCTGGAGGAATTTGTTTCGCAAAAATCACCTACAGGAAAACACTCACTTTTAGCATAATTCAACTTATAACCTGAAATTAATCCGAACTCATTCAACAGGTGCATTATATTATCTATGCAGTTAAGAGGGTCTGAGACATATAACAGGAGGTCGTCTGCGTACAGTGATACACGATGCTCTAGGGCTGTGCAAAAAATCGAATACGATTTTCATGCGCATCTCTTCAGTAAAGAAGCTCCTGTGATTAGTAGTATATCTCCAGCATGTGCGTTCAGATCAGGGTTGCCAGGTTTTCACAACAAATCCTGCCCAGTTGCTTCTCAAAACTAGTCCAAAACTAGCCCAATCGCGTTTCCAGGAGGTTCCCCAATAAATAAAAGTTGCATCCCGGGGTAAAAATATACGTTTTTTGTCAGGGTTGCCCTGGTAATATTCACATTTTAGGGGCTAAATATCACGTTATTGGTATTGGGGTCGCTTCAAACCAGCGGACATGAAAAACAACCACAGACTTGGCAACACTGGTTCAGGTGAAGCAGCATTTACTACACAGAGCCGTAGTCCACCGACAAGCTACACAAAATCGCTTTCAAAATCGACAAAGAATCGCCTGCGATTTTAAAATCGATTTTGTGTAGATTGGCAGTGAATTACGGCTCTGTGTAGTAAATGCCAACCAGTGTTGCCAAGTCTGCGGTTGTTTTTCATGTCTGCGGGTTGAAGCGACCCCAATACCAATAACGTGATATTTAGTCCCTAAAATGTGAATATTACCAGGGCAACCCTGACAAAAAAACTTATATTTTAACCCTGGGATGCAATTTTTATCGGGGAACCTCCTGGAAACGCGATTGGGTTAGTTTTGGACTAGTTTTGAGAAGCAACTGGGCAGGATTTGTTGTGAAAACCTGGCAACCCTGATCTTAACGCACGTGCTGGAGATATACTACTAATCACAGGAGCGTCTTTACTGAAGAGATGCGCATGAAAATCGTATTCGATTTTTTGCACAGCCCTACGATGCTTCCTTCCTCCTCTATAAATACCTGTAAACACTGAAGACGATTTTAATGCTATAGAGAGAGGCTCTATAGCTAAGGCAAAGAGGAGAGGCGAAAGTGGGCAGCCCTGACGGGTGCCGCGAAAAAGAGAGAAATAAGGGGATGTTTCAAAATTAGTTTTCACACAAGCTGATGGAGTGGAATATAATAGACGAATCCATGATATTATTTTAGGTCCAAACCCAAATTTTTGTAAAACCATGAATAAATAATCCCACTCCACCCGGTCAAAAGCCTTCTCCGCATCTAGCGAGATAACCATTTCTGGCTTTGATGACTTAGATGGAGTAAAGACAACATTTAGGAGTCTACGTATATTAGAAGACAACTGACGACCAAGTATAAAAACCAGTTTGGTCATCTGATATAATTGACTGGAGATGAGCTTCCAAACGTTTGGCCAATACTTTAGCTAGTAATTTAATGTCATTATTAATTAGGCTAATAGGTCTGTAACTGCCACAAAATTTAGCATCTTTGTCATTCTTTAATATTAAGGAAATCAAAGCTTGGTTTAAGGATGATGATAGGAAGCCTTGATCTAGGGAGTGATTGTACAGATCTAATAATAAGGGGGATAACTGAGTGGAAAACTTTTTTAAAAATTCAGCAGGGAAGCCGTCAGGGCCAGGAGCTTTGTTATTTTTCATGGTTAGGATACAGGAGGCTATCTCTTCCAGGCTAATAGGCTCATCGAGGCTGTTGGCTATATCAGGACTTATCTTAGGTATCTCTAATTGGGAAAGGAAAGACTGAATAACAGCAATGTCTACGTTGACTTCTGATTTGTAAAGATTAGAATAGAAAGAAGAAAACTCTGAGTTTATTTTAATCGGATCATTAATAAGGTTATTTGAGGAGTCATACACCTGTGTGATTAACTGAGAAGCAGTTTGATGTCTGAGCTGAGATGCTAACAGACGGCCAGCTCTATCTCCATGCTCATAGTAGGTTGCTCTTGTGCGTTTTAGCAGAAACTCTGCCTTGTTGGTTGTCAATAAGTCAAATTCAGTTTGTAGTTTTAGCCGTTGTGTCTCTAAAACAGGGTTTGGTGACCTGGCATTTAGCCTATCTATCTCAAAAATTTTATCAACGAGTTTCTGTTGTTTTAATTTCCTAGCTTTAGTCCAATATGCATTAAAGGAAATTATCCTCCCACGTATAAAAGCTTTAAATGTTTCCCATAGAAGTGATGGCGAAACCAAATCTGATTTGTTGGTTTCCCAAAAAAAATCAATGTTCTTAGAAATATAATCGCAAAATTCTTTATCAGCTAACAACCCAGTATTGAGCTTCCAGCCTCCAGCATGTCTACACAAGTTTTGTGAGAAAGAGAGGTCTAAAATGTGTGGGGCATGGTCTGAGATAATTATCGCTGAATATTCTGTAGCTTTAACTTGAGATAAAAGAGCCTTGTCAATAAAAAAATAATCAATACGTGAATAAACATGATGAACATTTGAAAAAAAAGAAAACTCTTTTGCAGTTGGATTAAGAAAGCGCCAAGGGTCTATGCATCCTGTCTGATCTGCTAGAAATGAGAAGGACCTAGACATTGACACAGGAGCTGATGACTTGGGCTGTGAGCGGTCTAAACTTGGGTTAATTGTGCAATTAAGATCCCCGTCTAAAATAAGGCGATGGGTATCCAAATTTGGAAGATGGGAAAAGAGCGAGGTCATAAAAGCAGGGTTATCAAAGTTAGGGGCATAAACGCTAACTAATATAACAGGTGTTTGGTATAAAATTCCGGATACTATCACGTAGCAAACATCACCAACACATATTACACGTAGTCATAAAAAACCACAAACCTTTGTGTATTACAATTGCGGTGCCTCTAGATTTACTATTAAAGTTTGAATGAAAAACTTGACCAATCCATGGTCTACGTAGTCTTACATGATCACTAACCCAGAGGTGAGTCTCCTGTAAGAAAACAATATCCGTAGACAAGCTCTTTAAGTGTGAGAACACCCTTGACCTTTTAATTTGACCACCTAGACCCCTAACATTTCAAGTAACAAATTTGACATTATGACCAGCCAACCCCTCTGTGTTCACTTTAGGACTCATAATTTGTTATCGTGAGGATCTAAGAGAAAAAGAAAAGAAAAAAAGTCTGAGACGAATAAATTAAAGGTGTGAAAAGGGGGAGAAAAAAAAAAGAAAAAAAAAGAGAAAAAAAGGAATCTTATACTTACAAATCTGATGGTCGTCTTTTTGAACATGACGAGTAGCCAGAACAACAATTCACACAACCGATTAACCACGTAGAACTGTCAACTCCTAAAAGTTAGATATACACCCAAAGCAGCTATCAAGGCATAGATATCTGCAGAGAAACTATATAACAAAATAAATTTAAAAAAAATATAATAATAATAATAAAAAAAGTAGATGATCAGAAAACATACATACAAAAAAAAAAAGTCAAAGTTGGCAAGTTATATAAGCGATCTGCCACAAGACGGCATTACCAACATGGATCAGGAGGTATGACATCAAAAATCATCAAACCAAATAACTTGTGCAGTCCATAAAAATATATAATTTGGGGGATGCGTGAATAACATCTAAATAAAACAGACAAATGCACTCGTAGTGTGGCAGACTAATTTTCCTTCAAGGCAAATCGTAAGTACAGTGAAGAGCTCAATGATGTCCTAAAATTATTTACAGCAGCTTGTACCTGTTGAATTTACCATCCCAATTCGGACACGGGTATTAGTCCACGACCTAATTAGGAAAGTTTTGATGGTAAAAAAAACGTCTCCGCTGCCTCAGGGGAATCAAAGATCCGTTCCACGCCGTTACGACTCACTCGAAGGCGAGCAGGGTACAGCATTCCAAAACGCACTCCTTTCTGATAAAGTAGGCTCTTGACCTTGTTGAAAGCCGCTCGTTTCTTCGCCACCTCGGTGCTGAAGTCCTCGTAAATCTTGATTTTGTGGCCCTTGTAAGACATGTCTTTGTGGGATTTAGCCCAACTCATCACAGTTTCCTTCACGATGTATCGGTGAAATCTGATAATCAGCGGATGTGGAGATTCCTCTGCGCGAGGTCTGGGCCGCAGGCTACGGTGGGCACGATCCAGCTCAGGTGGTTCTGTAAGAGGAAAGTCACCGAGGAGTTCAGAAAGCAAGTTGGTCATGAACTCTCTTGCGTTTTTTCCCTCAAGGCCCTCAGGAAGGCCCACCACACGTATGTTATGGCGCTTCGAGCGAGAAATCAGATCTTCTACGCTAGCTTAAGCGCTATGTTTTCCTTTTTCCATTGTCGTCAGCTTTGATTTGAACATCGCTTACATCATGCTCGAGCTGAGCTATTCGGTCGCTATGGTCTGAGAGACCCGATTCCATCTCGCTTATGGTTACTGCCTGTGTTGTCAGGGTCGTGCCGATCGATTCAATTGAAGATCGAATTGGTTCCAGAGAACTATTTAGAACTGCAATGAACTCCCCGGTCATGTCTTTTCTGAATCTTTCGAGCTCTTTGACTAGAGATTCGATTGTGAGCTGTGCAGATACGGACTCGTTTTCCGCCATTTTGCTGCTTTCTTGAGAGGCCTGTGCATATTGAACTTGAGACTGTTGTTTACCTCCCGTCCCATAAACAATTAGTCAATATGCATTAGGGCTGCCCTCGACTAAATATTTTTCTGGTCGACTAGAAGTCGTTCATTTTAAGCATTAGTTCGTCTATTAGTCGCACTTTTATTAATAAACCATATAAATCTTTAATTGCCTACAAAGCCTAATAAGTGCTCAAGTGCACACAAAAAAAGGCTTGCCAAAATGCACCGGCAAATATGATAATTATGATTGTGTTAGGAAAAAACAGCAAGTACACTGCATTAACGTTTTAATTTATTGTAACGTCTTAATTTATTGTTACACTAGTGCTTTGATGCAATGAGGGTGTAGGGTGTGATTTGAAACCAAGCCTCCGAGTGTCGACTTTGAACGCTGTTAATTCACCATATATAGCAGCAGGCTACTTTCTCGAAAATAACGAATATTACCCAGAATGCACAGTTTTAATGAAAAACAGCATGTTACTGTCAAAATTTGGCCGTTGTTTTACAGCGATTTTTAACAGTGTACATAATGTGAGAATATTTGTTTTCTGTTTGAATTGGTTCATTTAAAAGTTTCACTCTCTATAGATATATTTTTCATGTCTGTAATAAGGCAAGCATTTACGGAGTTTCGAAGTGACGCCGCTGAAATTCACAGATTCCGAGACAGCAGAAAGCACATCATGTTTGCTTTAATTATTTTACAAAAGGGCAACATTTCATTACCTTTTTAAAAGCTCATTATCGTCAAATGTTTCTAAAATGTTTATATTCCGAGGTAGATTGCTGGCAACAGCCAATTGGTCTTAGTGACTTAGGAGTCCTCTTCACTACTACTAACGTTACACAGATTTAGGAGCTAGTTTTAGTGCTAAAACGCTTTGTGAAATACTCTTAAGCCCTATTTGCATGGGATTAGTATTACCTGGTGACCTCCAGTCATTTGTAATAATTGCGGAGGTTGTCTGTGATCTTAATCCCGTGCGAATCGGCCATGTCTGTAATTTGTAAAGTAAAAATTCCCCCGCAAATGACCTACCATTTTTCACCGAACACCGAGGTCCTGTGATAATATTAGTCCCATGAGACTCGGCATCTCTGTGATTTGGCCAGCATTTGGCAGGTCGTATATCATTTTTCAAGGTTTTTGTTTCCTGTGCGCCTTTTTATCCATCTTTCGCAAAGCATGGAGCTGCGTTGTAGTGTTTGATTGTATTTTGGTGCTGTCATATCGCTACACCATACAATTTGCAGAAAGAGAAAGCTGAAAAGGTTTTGGTTAATGTGTTACAAATAAATGAAGCATAAAGCTTCAGATATTATTTTAACCTGGTGAAATGTAAATGACAGTGCACAAGACTATATTAGTTTCTTTTTTTTAATCCATCTAACTGGACCATAGAATGGGACTCTCAAAGCCTTGACATCTGAGTATCCGGGAGATAAGTCAGTAAATTTGAGTAAAATCACAGGCTTCGCTTATCCCGTGTGAATGCACCAAACGAAATTCAGATGTGGGGGGTAATTTCAAAAGCACACAAGGTCCCCAGATAATACTAATCCCATGCAAATAGGGCTTTAGAGCAAAACTTTAGGAGTCCTAAATTTAGGACTGACACGCCCACTATTTTTAAGATTTTCTTCTAAATCGGCAAATTAGGAGCTACTTTTAGCCCTAAGATGTTTTGTGAATACGGGCCCTGGGCCCGTATGTATAAAACTTCTTAGAAATGCTCTTAAGAATAGTCTTAAGCTTTGATTTAAGTGTCAAAAAATTCTTAGTAAAAAGTAGGACTTTTCTAATCATAGGAGACTTTTATAAAAAAGCTAAAAGCAACTTTCAGTAAAGTCTAAGACAGATTCTTAAGTGTTGGCTCAGGTGACAATTTAGTGTTGTGAACTAAGGACTACAGTGATGTCAACACAAAATGGCTGACCTCGACCTCTGAATCAGCCAATAGTGAGCCTGCTCATGTAAAGTCACAGCAGCACAACACCAATCATTTAATGTAACTACAATAAAATCATTTAATTAAGACACTGAAATATTTTAATATTTAAATGTATTTTTTCAAACACTTTGCATTGTGTAAAATTATCACAAATTATTACTGATGCTTCGTTTTCTATTGGTATGTCTCCTCGTTTACAGTCGGAGCAATGATGTGAACATGAGTTCCATCAGTGGATCCAGCAACTCCAGGAAAGCCCACAATCTTGTTTTTGCAATATGGTTTGGAGGTCAGTTGGAAAGCTAATTAGCTGCCATATGGTAGTGGCCAAAAGTGAGGTCCAGGCTGGGAAATTGGACATCTTCACTCTTAATTAAAAAATAAAAAATAAAATAAATAAATGTGCAAGATTTTATATGCATATTGCATAGTTGCTTAGAGTCAGTTGTTTTATTTGTGATAATAATGCAATGAAACATGCCAAATTGTGTGGTCATAATTTTTGGCATGCTGCCTTACAAAGAAATGAACACATGCAAAAACAAGAGGACCAATGAAATAGTAATAACTTATGTTGTAGTCAGTGGGCCAATGTTGCCAATTTAGTTATTTTTGTCACTAGATTTAGTGACTTCCTCGTGCCTTTAGAGACTTTTTTTTTTTTTAAAGCCTAGCAACAAAATCAATTTCTTGGAAAAACCTTACATTCTGAGACTCTCACATGATGTCATAAAGGTGAGTTCACTATCTATAGAAATATAAATATATATTTATATCATCTAGCAACATTAAGTGACCAGTTTTAGCTACTTTCAATTGAAAGCAGTTGGCAACACTGGTCAGTTTTTTTTCTTTTTTTTTTTCCTTTGTATTTTAATGGTTTAAGTGAAATGTGGGGTCATTTAAAAAAAAAAAATAAAAATAAAATAAAATCCACACATCACTTTTGGCCACTGTTGTGTTTGGTGGGGTTAGAGCCACAATATGTAAGACCCTGCTTGCTGTGTCATCACCGGTGCATTGCTGCATTTTTCAAATTTTCCAGCCAAAAAAATGTAGTTGCTACATTTCTGCAGTTAGTGCATTGACTTGTTGAGTGGAAGAGGTCAATTACATTTCTTACTTTGTCAGTTACAAAAATAATAACAATAAATAAAAAATGAAATATGATCTTGACAATCAAGTTTGTATCGTTTTATCAACTACATATTTTCATATAACTCCAATATGTAATATCTTCACTGGAAAGTGTTTGTCTCCGTCTTGTTCCTCCTAACTAGGTTAGGAGACCTCTTCAGCTCTCTTAAATAATTTAGGAGCTGAGACCTAGTCTTAACACGTAGAAAGCTTTATGAATCACTCTTATTCTTATTCTAGGAATAAGAGTAAAATTACGTCATTTTTAGAATTCTGACACACTTAGGACTAAAAATGTACTCTGAGTGGCTTTATACCTATGGCCCCTGATCTCACCATCACTGAGACCGTCTGCGATTAGATGAAGAAACTGAAAAAACTGAGGCCACTTCTCCAAGACACTCGAAGAATAGTGTTACAGTTAATGGCACATATATTTTCTCTTTTTCAAAAAATAAAAAATAAAATAAAAAAATTCTAATAAAATAAAAATAAAAATCAGATTAAAGAATTACATTCATACTCAAACAGATTACGGTAAATGTAAAAATGCATAAAGAAAAGCAAATAAACTTAACACGCACTAATGAAAAGAAGTCTAATAGTGAGAATTCTGCATGAGTGCTTTCTTTTCACAAGTAAAGGCTGGCTGATGTTCACTGTAGCTGTTCTGAGACTGAGTCTGTTAGAGGAGAACAGTGCCTTGACTTTATTATTCCCATTGCAGAGAAAGCGCTCACACGTTGAACTTAAGCAATGATAGCCTTCATGAGCGGATATGTTGAAAGACAATAAATATTTTTATTGTTTTGTTGGCGTTATTATTATTATTATTATTAAATACAATAGCGCTCAAAACTGAGTTTTTGTTCAGTGCTAGCTGGGTTCTGCGGCAGAATTAAAGAGTAAACGCGGTGTAAATAAGAGATGTATTGGGACATTCTAAAACGCTTAATGTGAAAAACGCTTAACGTGCCTTAAGATTTAAAAAAAAAAAAAAAAAAAACTCACTAAACATCACACCAATAAAGTATAGCCTACTATCTACAAAAATTAAATGAGCCCTGAATTCATGAATGCAACGCGTTTAATAACACGTTTAGCCTTTTTCTTCCATAGAAAACCATTATAAGAAAACTCTTAACGTGGCTTAATGTACTAAGACAGAGGCTTAACGTGTTATTAAACCGTTGAGATCATATTCAGGGCTCATCTGATTTTTTTGAGGATAGTATACTTTATTAGTGTGATGGTTAGTGAGTTTGGTCTATTAATATCAATACATTAAGCCACGTTAAGCGTTTTAGAATGTCCCGATGTATTGTGACGTGCAGACAACTTCTTCAATTGTAACGGGAGTTTTAGCAAGTGTGCAGAACTTCTTACATAAGTAATGACAGCTCCATACAATGTATTCGGAACGCTCTTTGCTTGTTTTGTTTAGACAGAACACAGCATTCACAGTTTTGTTTTTCATGCTTGCATCGGCCACATGCACACTGCAACACGTCAGGAACGTGTCACCGCATTAAACGACGCAAACAAGCTTTATGCATACGTTTGGTTTCTGCAGGCAGAGGTGAGTAGTGCATGGGGACAGTTTGTGCTGCTTGCTTCTTACGCGAACATGTCATTGTTAACAGGGCAACATTCATTAAATGGGAAACCGAAAGTGTTTCACTTCATACTTTTACTTTCACTTTTAAAGCTCACTCACTCACATGTCTGAATGCATGCAATTGTTTAACTGTGAGTTCATCTAAAATTTCATTTCTTTATGACCTTAGCACGAGCTTTATAGAGTAAACAGAGGTCTTATAGTGTGTTAGAACTGCTGTTTGTATGTGACTGGTGTTATGTTGTAGATTGATGGAAGACAGGTCGAGGCACATGCGACTGAGAGAATGGCTCATAGCGCAGATAGACAGCGCTAAATACGCTGGACTGAGCTGGGAAAATGAGGAGAAAACCATGTTCAGGATTCCCTGGAAACACGCGGCCAAACAGGACTACAGACAGAACCAGGACGCCGCGCTGTTTAAGGTAAACACACTGAGGCGATTAAAACTGGTTTAAATATCTGTCCGAACGGACGAAACTGATTATAACGCACGGGCTTGATTGCTGGTGATTAAAGCTTATATCTGCCATTCGAATTATGTTTGATTGATTTTCCCATTTAAGTCCAATTGACTAAAAAGTAAACAAAAAAAAAAAAGTCAAAAATATAACTGCTATACACCAATACATTCAAACTGAAAACAGATTAAACACACACTGTATCTCAGGCTTGGGCCATGTACAAGGGTAAGTTTCAAGAGGGCAGGGACAAGGCAGACCCCTCTACGTGGAAAACACGTCTGCGCTGTGCCCTCAACAAGAGCACAGACTTCCAGGAGGTTCCTGAGCGCAGTCAGCTGGATATCTCTGAGCCGTACAAGGTCTACCGTGTCCTGGACGACACAGGGAGAGCTGCAGGTATTATGACAGATCTACCCTTGTGTTCCTCAAACCTCACTTCCTCATTAATATAAACATATACACAGTCATACTCGAAACCAGCTTCAGATATAAGCTAGTCCTTGTGTCTTCCAGAACCTGCTGGAAATCCAGTCATATCACTGGACAGTGACTGCAGCAAAGCCTTGAGAGAGACACCTCTGCCCATGCAGGTACTGTTCAGTGACAACTCCTGTGGAAATCCCCACACGCACTACACTGACTGCACACTTGGATGACATTTGTTTCTGCCCCCTACTGGACGGATTGCGTATGTTTTGTGTGACATGAAATAATAGTTTATTTTCCCATCCAGCAGGACAGTTCGCTTGGTGACTCGAACAAAGCTGTTGGATGGAGTGGTTAGTGTTTTACTTTCAATAACAATGACTAACTAAAAACAAACAATCAGTTATATTGAGTGTATGTGTGTGTTTGCAGTGAATGGCAGGGCGTATGCGTGTCCCAGTACAGGCACTAACTGCATTGCTCTGTACCCGTCTCAGGTCCCCATAACTGGTGAGAGAATTCCTAGCAAGCTCATACTCTACTGTTCCTTGTTTCATGAAGTACCAACTTGAAACTAGATGTCATTGTGATTTTAAAGATTTAAATCCACCTAAATTGGGGGAAAACGATGTATAAAATTGGTGTAATGTCATGTGCATGTGTGCAGACTGCCGCCTGGAGGTGCGTTTGTTCTATCACGGGAACCTGGTGCAGAATCTCGTCACTACATCTCCAGACGGCTGCTTCATTCTGCAGGGCTGCGCTCCGGTTGGGAACGAGCGCATCTACGGGCCTTGTGAAGCCAAGAAGGTCTTCTTCCCCCGTCCAGACATCGTGCACCTGGCCCCGGGCATCTCCGAAGCCATGACCCGTCTTCTGCCGCACCTGGAGAAAGGTGTGCTGGTGTGGGTGGCCCCAGACGGTGTGTTCATCAAGCGCTTCTGCCAGGGCCGCGTGTACTGGGACGGCCCTCTGGCAGAGCACAGACAGAAACCAAACAAACTGGAGAGAGAGAGGACCTGCAAACTCCTGGACATGACCATCTTCATGCAAGGTGAAGAAGGGAGGGGGCTTAGCCTGGGCAAACCAGTGCTTTTGCATTTTGGTGATTCTTCAGTCCTCACGCTGTTTGCTGTGTTCTTGGCAGAGTTACAAAACCATCGGCAGGGCACTGGTCCTGAGCCACAGTACACAGTGGACCTGTGCTTCGGAGAGGAGTTCCCTGACCCCAGCCAGCCAAAGACCAAGAAGCTCATCACTGCACAAGTGAGTGTTCAGTAGCATTGTATACTCACCAGTTCTACTGCAGCAATTGGAGATGAACTGAGCATTCAGACAGTAAGCGGTGGCTTTCGTCGCCTGTACCAATGGCCACGATTTTGCCCAGTTTCGTTTAGTTTCTTTGACAAATACAAAACTTCACAACTTGTTTGTCAATGGTAGCACAAGAAAAGACAGAAAATGAACAGCTATGGCAGCAAAACATAAAAACACATAACATCATAATGACACTTTTTCGGCTCAAGCTAAAACCCACCTTATTTAACTCTTCGACGTGCATGATCACAGCAGCTTGATTAGAGCATTCAGCATGTCAGCTGCTGAGTTCAAATCTGCTTTCGTGCATTGGCTGACAGTTGTGGTTCTTTCTCTTTTTCTGGAAATAAACACCTTTTTTCAGGATTCTTTTATAAAAAGTTCAAAAGAACCGCATTTCTTTGGAATATAAATCTTTTGTAATATTATAAATGTCTCTCCTGTCACTTTTGATTAATTTAATTCATATTAATTAATTTGTTTTCTAACTACCTAACTTCTTTTCTTGGCCTGCAGTGTACACTTTGTAAAATATACACTGATGTCTATAGAAGAGTCTATAATAATCCCTTTAAAACATAATTTGATGACACGTTTTATTCACATCATTGTGCATTTTGTAGGCAACTATAAAGTTCACTCTGTTTTTTTCCTAGTTCACCAGTTACTAGGCCTGGGCGATAAAATGGTATCAGTATTTATAGACAATACACCTTCATCGATAAAAATAGAAAAAATGTTTGGTATAACACACGACATAGGCACGTGCTATCAGTGAATGGAATAAAAAAAAACACAAATTCTTGAGACAAAATTTGAAGCTCTTTTAACTTTACATGGCTTTATTCATCTTTTGTGTGAGATGCAAGTGTGAGTTAGTTGTCCGTCTGGAAAATGCGCAGAACATGCTTTCTGTGTGAATGGCTTGCTTTGGGTTTTAACCTAACCAAGATCTTCTCTGCATCAAGCATCTATATTTCTCTATATTTTGAATGAAAATCGCAGCAGCAGTGCATCTCGTGGGTTCAACATGACAGGCTAACAAAAACGATAAAGTACAACAACGACACTTACGTCATCATCTCCACCGCGTCTCGTGCACCACTGATAAGGCTCCCGGACCTGAAATTCAAATGCACCATTTTTGATTTCAAAATCGAATTTTTATTATAAATTTGACTAATATTAATTTTTCTCATTCACAATATCTTAACAGCAGACAGGCACAGCACTCATTTTAACATGTGCTCGTTTCCAAATGAGGACAATGGAAGCAATCAAAAACAAGTTTGGTTTTATCCAAAGCGACTTACAAATGAGGACAATGGAAGCAATCAAAAACAACAAAATTTACATTTACATGTACATTTAGTCATTTAGCAGACGCTTTTATCCAAAGCGACTTACAAATGAGGACAATGGAAGCAATCAAAAACAACAAAAGAGCAATGATATACAACTGCTATAACAAGTAGTATGTGTAACAAGGGCAGTGCACGTAGCAAGGGCTTTTAAATAATATAATAAATAAAAAGAAAAACAGATAGAATAGAAAAAGAATAGAGCAAGCTAGTTTAGAGGTTTTTTTTTTAATTGTATAATAAATTAGAATAGAAAATAGATAGAATGCAAAAAAGATGGAGAGAGGTAGTTAGATTCATTCTAGATGGCTAAGGACTCAGCTGCTGGGACTGAGTTGTGCAGGTCTTTCCACCAGGAGGGAACAGTTAATTTAAAAGTCCGTAAAAGTGACTTTGTGCTTCTTAGGTATGAACAATCAAGCGACGTTCACTTGAAGAACGCAAGCTTCTAGAGGGCACATAAGTCTGAAGTAATGAATTTAGGTAAAGGGGTGCAGAGCCAGTGGAGGTTTTTGCAAACAAACAAACAGAGGTGTGACGTGTATTCTTTTCGGCTCATTAAAAGCTCATCAATTTACGAAATTATACACTTTTTCAAATTTTTTTTTTATAGATAGCCATTGTTTTATTGCATTGAATAATTTTAAAAAAAAAAAAAAAAAAAAAAAAAAATTATACATTAATTGCATTGAATAATTTTGCTCATTGCGCCCTCTTGTTGCTTCAGGATACAAGTCAAAAAGTCACATTAAAACTAATATATTTGCTCATTGCGCCCTCTTGTTGCTTCAGGATACAAGTCAAAAAGTTTCCTTAACTCTAATCTGCAATATACAGTGGTTAAATTTAACCTTTTTTTTCTTCTGCTCTTTGTCTAAAAAAAAGTAATAAATTGTTTTCAATAATTACTGATACCGACTGATATGAAACATAATATTGTGTTTAATATTTTTGCTATATCGCCCAGCCCTTCCAGTTACTTACTTTCATGTCTTTCGGGAGAAGTGAATGAATTCATGGGTTGTAAATCTGACTCTCTAACACAGCAGCACATATTACCCATTAGAGAACAACTGACGTGGTCATTATTAAGGAGTTTAAACATCAAACTGCATTTTCTTTAATTCACATATTTGAGAATAGGAATATCAGATATTTCACAATATAGTGGCTATAGTCTTTTCCCTAATGTAGTGTGTCACATAAAGCAATTAAAAATCACTCTTCCTGTTCTGGTTGAAAGTCTGAAGACAGGTTTTTGATTGCTTACATATCCTAAACATAAATTATTATATAAAACAACTGTATCTCTTCACAAGGTCTGGATTAACCTGCTTGACTTACATGGATTTGCCACCTTTATAAGATTTTTTTAATGGATCTTATAAATTTTGGTTAACCGGACATATCTCAGATTTCATTAAAAACATTAAAACCACTTGCCTAATATCACGGAGTTCCCCCTCATGCTGTCAGATCCGCTCTGATGCATTGAGCCGTGGACTTTTCTGAACGTGTCCTGTGGTATCTGGCATTGAGACATCCTTCAAGTCCTGCAAGTTTCTCTGTGGATTGCATTTATTGGTCCAGCACATCCCATATATCAGTGTTGGTCTTAGGCTTCTGGGGGCCCGAAGCAAAACTTTGTCAGAAGGCCCCATGCGTTCATAAAAACCCCCAAAATGACCCCCAACCCCTTAATCTGTCATTTCACTGTCAACAAACAACAGTGAGTAATACAATAAAAAAAGAAGATGACAAACAACATCACAAATACATTTAGTACAACAGAAAAAGAAAAAAATTTAGCCTACTAATGATAAGAGCCTGCTACACAGAAACTGAATAAAGTAATCACGTAAAAATCGAACACTGCTTAGTCTTCACCATATGAATTAAATATACATTGATTCTTACCAAAGTTACTCAGTGAAGAGCAGTGGTTCACTCATTTTCTTTTGTTTGATTAATATTAAATAACTTTAAGCACAGCTGACAGATCTAATAAACTGACAAGCATTTGATTATTTTCCACACTGTTTACATTCACTTAAAGGGATAGTTCACCCAAAATGAAAATTCTATCATTAATTACTCACCCTTGTGTCGTTCAAAAACCCGTAAGACCTATGTTCATCTTCAGAACACAAATTAAGATATTTTTGATGAAACCCGAGAGCCCTCTGATCCTCCATAGACAGCAGCATGTGACATCAGGGGTTACTAGAGGGAGAATACTCTTAGTGCACAAAAAACAAAAGAAAACTTTATTCAACAATTCTTCTTGTATGCTGAGGCACACCACCATTATGGAGACAGTATCAACGCTGAAGATAAACGGTGGTCTTACAGGTTTTGAATGACATGAGGGTGAGTAATAAATGACAGAACCTCAATACATAAATAAACAAACCCTTAAATAAATAACTGAGTTGAAGTGAAAACCTCAATACATAAAGACGGACATTTTGACATAAATTTGGAAACAGCGTCTCTTTCGCAGCTCAATATGCTTTTAGTATTGAGCACAGAAGACCGTATACAATGATGGCCATGTTACGCGACAGCGTGCTGCTTTAAAGGGTTAGTTCACCCAAAAATGAAAATTAGTCCATAGTCCTAAAGTCATCCTAGGTGTATATGACTTGCTTCTTTCAGACGAATCCAGTCGGAGTTATTAAAAATTGTCTTTGATCTTTCAAGCTGTTTAATGGCACTCAGTGGGTATTGTATGCATCAGTATCATATAAATATATATATATATATATATATATATATATATATATATTTAAATGATAAACATTTTAGAAAATGTTATGTTTGAAATGGTAATTCATGGTTCATAATTATTGTACACATTATTAACACCAAAAATCTACTCAAAATATAGAACTGAACAAAAATATTGAACTTATTATTATTTAATTGATTGAGTATGAGAACATCAATGCTGTCTCTTTTTCAATCCCCAGAATAAAATGTGATTGTAAAGCATAGTCAGCGTAGCTATCAATACACATTCAATGCACATTATGTGTTAATAATCACTAGAAATTTCTGCAAATACAGTGGAACTGCTGTCTGTCCTGATTAAACCCATTCAATCATATTATCAGCGCGGAGATGTTTGGAACTATTAAGAGTTCCTGTATTATGACATAATATCTTATACTTGGTCATGGTCATAATTATGAGATATTTTCTCATTATGACACTTGGGAAATATATATATATATATATATATATATATATATATACATTTTGCTAACTCAAAAAAATCTAACCAAATAAAACTCAAAAAACTCTTATTAGGTTAGGGTTAGTAATATAAGTTGACCACACTTTATTTTAAGGACCAGTTCTCACTATTAACAAACATTTATCTATGACTTTTACCTCAGTAAACTCTTAATTTGCTGCTTATTAATAGTTAATAATATAGTCATTAACAATAAGTGCTTTATTAGCTCTAATAAACAGCCAATGTTAATAATAGGCATGCTAAATATTAGAACCAATAAACATACAATATTAATAACAATAATGCTAACATTTATGTAATCAGTCCCTATACTAGAGTGTTACCAATAAGTTAGTAAGTTTGAATTATCAAAATAATGTTTTACCATATACATGTATATTCAATTCAAAAGCATTTAACCTAAAGTTATTCACATATTCAAATATGCCGTTTTTTGTTTGTTTGTTGGTTTTGCTTATGCATTTGCCTTTTCATTATTTTTTCATGTATTTTATTTATCAAGAAACAAAATATTGTAAAATTTAAACAAATATATGCTAAAGTATGCTAACACTGAATCCCTTACAAACCATTGATGGATAGGATTTTGTTGCTGTTCCAGCCCCAGAAGTATTTTGATTCAGGGATTTTTTTAAAGCAGCAGATAACTACCAGTAGAGGGCATTGTGGCATAATCACACAGTAAATAAATCTTTTCTTTCTTTCTCTCACTCACTCTATCTCTGTGTGTAGGTGATTCCTCTGTTTGCTGTAGAGTGTCTCCGCAGGCATAATGCACCTAATAATGTGGAGATGAAGCAATCACCGCCACACAGGAAAACCAGTGAATAAACATACCTTAATCAGAACAGCACATGTTTCACCATCCCTGTGCAGGAATTCACCAACAATGATATTAATAAATTACAATTATAATAATAAAAATAATAATAATAAAAATGGAAGTGTCTGTATCTAACATCAGTAGAAAAAAGAAATCTACAATGTTAACTTTTTCATTGACTGTATTAAGCTTTATGTCCTTTATAGTCCTACTAATATTACTAACCATGATACTGATTCAATTAGATTATGATTTCTTTATCTTATTGTAAAATTTTGCTTCAAAAATTACATTTAAATAAAGAGTTTGGTTAGTCTTCTGTATCACCTGGTTATTTCAGAAGTAAAATATGCTAGACAATACAGCTTGTACTGAAGAGAGCTCATGTCACACTGAATGCAGCCGTTACACACAGGCAGTGTTTAATGCCATGAACTCATAAGAGTGAAGAGCGTTCTGATCCTTCAGAGACGGCAAATCAAAACTGAGGAATCTTCGTTTCATCCTTTAATTGATAAATTAATCAAATTTAAAACGTCCCGCCTAAGGTTGTCACGATGGCTGGCCCATCCCAAATATATTTGAGCAGATTACTCAGGAAGCTGTGGATTAATTCTGTCATTGTGGATTAAAAAAATAAATAAAATAAAAATAAAAAACTAATCTAAGTGCATTGCATTTAAAAGAGAGTAATGATGATAATCACTGTGGCATGATTTCTGCACATCCTCAAGGCAAGCCAGCGTTATGAGCCTTAACATTGCCCAGGTGTAATGACTGCATGATTTTTCCCATACGCTTGACATAGGCCACATTCACACAGTAGCAGATTCCTCTTTTCAGTCCTGCAATCTATGTCATTTGAACAGTTGCATTCACACACGTTTCCATTGTTAACGGGGATGAGGACCAAATAAATGATAACTGTGGCTTCAGTAACTCAGAGAGACGCAGATATGAGCTGTGCGTCATCTGAAGCTTTGGATCCAGTCGCTGTTCTCCACTGCTCCAATGCTCCGCTCTTTACTGAGAAAGAAAAGCTGCCATTTATTCAAGATTCAACAGATGAAATGGCACCACAATTGAATTTATGTTGTGTCAAATGCATTTTTGCACATCATCATCGTTGATATTTACTTAACCTTCGCTATGGTTACAGGTAATACACACAAATAGAATAACACAATGATACAGACAGTATTCTACTCTGGTAAGCTGCTGTGTGAAACTGTGTGACTTTTTACACTAACAATGTGAACGTAGTCATAGTAAAATCTCAAGGTTTGGTATTTCATACATCAGAATATTGCGGCAATATCATTCTCAATTGTCGTCTCATTAAGATGCTATATAGAATTCAATATAAATCTAAAAAGCTGTTTTTTTATTTCTAGCGAACATTGTATTACAGTCTCACAACTTTAAAAATATACATTTTTAGAGCAATTCGAACATTTATAAAGAAACAAAAAACTAACAGCGAAAAGTTATTTGAGAAACCACAAAAAAGAGAGAAAAATAAAGTGATAGAGTGTGCTTAATCATGAGTAGATATACCCGTATCTGATTTCAAAACACTAGATTTCTGTCCTTTTTCACAAGGAAATGTCAAAGGGAAACCCACAATCAGCAGAGGACTTTTCTGATGTGTCATTAGCACCATCACTCTGTAAAAACACCAGGCCCAGGGTCGCATGTGCTTTCATTCCCACATTAGTGTCTCTTCCCTTGGTAAGAACAGGCTGGAGCGTAATGCTAAAGTGAACTAGCATATTGACCCCACACTGAAAGCCTGGCTGATACATTCAGCTTGCCTGCTAGACTGAAGGTACGTACGCAGTTCATAAGCGTGAAACAAGACGTCATTACGAATTTAACAGTAGACTATTTCCTGTAGCATATTCACAGAACACTCATAATATGATATATTCTCATATATTTGTGTACTTTGTCTTTTTCTTCCAGTAGTATAGTTTGTTATAATACGGATTAAAAAGACATACCCTGCAGAAAAGGCTTGATATTAGCATTACTTAAAGGTGCGTGGCATCACAAAGAAGTGATTTTTGATTGTCTCACTGTGCATTTTGGAACTGGTTAGCATGTGTTGTTCTACATTCTGAAATCACATTTAACAGGAGAGGACAGAAGGGGAGCAATTTACTAGCTATTCCATGGTATCTGTGAGGTTACCAATAATCGGACTCTAGACCTTCCTAGTCGATTCAAAGCCTTACTGCTGTCTCTCGTGCTTAGAGCCTTGAGGTAAATGGGTGCTAGTCTTGATTCCTGACTGGAGCTCAGGGGCAGACCAGCGCCTCTTGCGGGCGCGGGGCCGCTCGCTTAGCAAACTGGAAGGAGAAGGCTGTCCCGCTGGCGGAGACAGAGGTGCGGGGGCATGGGGCATCCTCTCCGCCACCTCCACCGCGTCCTCTGAGCATAAGTGAGGATGCTGCACCTGACTGCTGGAGTGAGGTGAAGCAGGTGTGGGAGTCAGTGCCAGACACACGTCGCCTGTGCTGAGCTGACGGCACTGCAGGCCATACAGCTGGGCGCTCCGCTGGGGACTGCAAGAAGACCAGCCGCGGTCCCGGACGAAAAACGGATACTCCGCTAAGACTGTGAGCAGCTCCTGCCGAAACAAGAATGTACATTTTGGTAAGGTCATACAGAAGGATTCACACTCAGAGAGAGAAATACATTAAGACTTTGTATGTGCACTGTATTTGAAAAACACTTCAATTGGTAGTACTTATCAAATATTGTGATCCAAACAATTGAAAAAAATCACAAGTTGTAAGGCTCAAGGACTTTGATGACATCATTTGAAATCATCCCAACCCTTACATTATAAGCAGAAAGTAAAGCTTCTTTGAAAACATCTACTATGTTCTATAATGTGAATGGCACATAGTGCAGCTATATAGGGGACAGGGAGCAATCCATAGGTGTCCATTAGGGGGACTGAAGTCTGGTTTTGTGCCAGTGTCACGCAGACCTCCACAGGGTGCACATAGTGTGGTCTGGTCCAGTGACATGACAGCACAGGGCAGATCGTATTCTACACTGAATGTTGTGTTTCAAACATTGCAAATGGTTAGACATCATCTACATTATAAATGGCACTTACGAGCAGAAGACATAATACCCGTGCTATGTGATGAGCCACTTGATATGCTCTCCTGTTTCAGTGGAAATTATGTCAACACACTGAATAACACTGCACATTTTAAGGTACTTCAGTGGGACTTTATGTAACCTTTTCAGATGTCTGAAGGACGTCAAATATTGGAAGGAAAAGAACTTATTTCGGTTGAACAAGAAAACCAGAATTTATTAGGCAAATTTTGGTAATAATTTGGTAATAATAATTTACTGCCCATTTTGGTAATTATTTAGACCACTTCAAGATTTACAAAAATGTCAAAAAACATACAATTGTGAGTGAGTGCGACCTGGCTGTGTCAGTGAATGGTGAGATATTTTCGTCAATAAAATGATCCTACCAGAAGAATTGCATGAAAATGTAAAGTATTATGTATGTTCCGTCTGTATCACCTCAGTGAGCTTTTTTAAGGATTAATTCATGCACACAACAAAGCAAACTTAATGTTTTCTGACATTTCAGTGTGGATAAGAAACTTTTGGAAAATGCCTGAAAATGCTTGTGTGGATGGAGAGCATTTTAAAATGGAAACACCGCTTTCAAATGTATACAGATTAATGTAGACATAGCCATAATTTAGTTGTGTTAGTGTAACTGGCTGTATTTTATTTTATCCTTCCTTGTCATTACTGTGTAGTACAGCATTAATAAAAATACACTTCAATAAATTGGCCTTGACTTGACTTTGCAGTAAATTATGATTTCTGTACATACTTCTTGTGCTAAACTCACCTGAGTGTTGCGGTCTGTGAGCAAGACCTGCAAGTGGTTGAAGCCGTATGTGGGTCCAGGTGAGATTAACAGAATAGTGCAGGTGCTCAGGTGAAACTCAGGCAAGGTGTCAGCACTTCGCACAAAATCCTCTGTCTTCAGCTCCTCCACCCTCTTCAGATGGCCACCAGCCAGCTCGATCAGGGAACCTTTGGCAAAATGAGGTAGGACTGCAGAGGGGGGTGGGTCAGGGCCAGTAAGCACAGCGACGGGAGGGTGGTAGGACCCTGCTGAGGGATCCCATTCTGTCTCAACCCCATGGCTGTTGTCTTGGCTTTGCAGGAAGTGTTGGGACTTCCTCAGGGAGCAGGACACAGAAGGACTAAGCTGTGGGTACTTTTGAGAGTTATGGTGGGCAGATTGGCAAAGGGACCCAACAGCATAGTAAATCTGAGCTCCAGCCTGAGAGGCACTACCACCGAAATGGTCCTGAGAAGTGACTGCCCTTCCTGTCTTTGTGTCTGGTGAGGGGGGTACTGGCGTTTTGGGTGTTCCCCGAGGGTCCCTGTCCCACGGTGAGGAATGTGCACTTATACTCTCTCGTGGCAGAAGGCCTCTTCCGGTGGTCTGTCTTGTTGTGTTCTCCTGTCTTCTCCTGCCATTGGCATGTTGACCGTCTAACCTGGTCACATTGTCGTTCCCACGGTCATCACAAGAGGGCATCCTTCTGCTAGGCCCAGACCCGCTATCTGTGCCTTCAACACCATTGGGCCGTCTGCCTTGGTACCTGAGTCTGCTGTCAGGCAGGGTGTTGTGGGGATAAACTGTAGGCTGTGGAAAGAGATGAGGTGAGAAGAGAGATGAGCTATAGTCTCGGCGACCGGAGCTGTAGGACCACATTTCTCTGGAATCGGCCGTGTAGACACTTTTGAACATGGGCATAGAGATGAGCGGTTGCACGCTAATTGGGGGGATGTCACTGCTCAGCCAACGAGAGTGATGGGCAACGGGGTGCTCCAGTCCTCCGTCCACACCCCGTCCACACAATGCCTCTCTCCAGGATGCCGAAGCTGACCCTCGCCTATCTCCCACCTGGACCGGCAGGTATGAGGGATGCATGGAGGGAGTATAGGACACCTGCCACGGCAACGACAGAGGAAGGGGTGGCAGCGTGGGTGGAGGGGGTGGTAGAAGATCCCTACTCTCTCGTTGACCCTCCATAGAGTGGTGCTGCCTTCGGCTTCGAAAAGGGGCGGGGGGTTTGAAGTCATCCTCTGGCGCCAGCAGATCTGATGAGCCCTGTCGGGAGTCCCGCTTTTTGGGGGGGAGGCACTCCTTACTGCGGTCTGGGCTTGGATTCATGGGACAATCCCCCGGGCCTTCTTGGCCACTCTAGGTTACATGGGCTGGGAAGAACAAAGGACTAGGAGAAAGACATGTTCTTCTGCTGATCAGCATCACGCACACCACGTGTCACACACGGCCACGTTCAGAACTCCCACTCACCTGAGAGAGAAAGGATCAAATATATATATATATATATATATATATATATATATATATATATATATATATATACACACACACACATACATACATACATAAAATAAATAATGAATTAAATAACTAAATACAAATAGTACTGACCTCTTGCAGTATCCCTAAACACTCGATTCACAGATAAAACTTATTTCTGAATGTCACTTCAGTACCTAAGCAGATTAACCATAGATTTAGTTCATCAAACATTTTTTTTACCTGTTTATATATATATATATATTTATTTTTGCATGCCCTTATTTGTATATTTGTATGTTTATATTATATTTAATTTGCATTTATTTGTATATTTACATTCCACCCAGTGTTTAGTGTTATCTGTATGCTCCAAGGGTCTGAGAGTAACATAATTTGAATTCTCTGTATGTTCTGTACATATGTATGTGGCAGAATTGACAATAAAGCAGACTTTGACTATAACTTAATGGCTATGTAGTTGCAGACTGAAACATCTGAAAGCTTTATACTGGGATAAATAAATTGTCCAACTGTTCTAAATATAACTTCCACATATTTATCACCATATTGCTACCAACAAACACACAAAAACATATACTGATAGACAAACACTCAAAATGTTCTCACCCACACACATACAAGTATGGCAAGAGACTACATGACAGTTCTTAAATAGGTTGCTTCTGTTTAATAATCTGTGATGGGAATCTCCGGACTTATTCCAGAATTTACTGTAGTGATTGGGAAAGTTACCTAATGATTAAAGCTCACTAATGCAGAGGCATTTAAAACAAACACACACACACACACACACAAAAGAAGGCTGAAAGGTTCAAAGCAGTGAAACTTGCATGTTTCATTCACACCTTCCTGTGGGGAACTTTCTCTAATGTCGATCCAGCACTCTAAATTAAACACTTATATTTGTCTGCAATACACTGCCAGCACATCTGGTCTCTTTCTCAACGCCTCTGTCTACCACACTGTCTACATGGATTGAACCCAATACCCTGCTGTTGTCTCCATGGAAACTGAGTCCATACATCTATAGTGACCAAAGAGAGCTGAGAGGGTTATATAGGGATTTTATCAGGAAATGTAGGCAGACAAACTGTTCACATGACAAACTGTACTCATCACACAAGAGCAAGCTGCTAAAACATCTTTAAGCAAAGTTAGACAAAACGGAGACATTTCTGTTTATTCTCACAAGTTCCTTCTATTTATGTGAACTAAAGTGCTAGTGTGAATTTTGTGGAGAACATATTAAAAATTAATCTGAGCATTAGCATCAAAAAACACAATATGATTTGTTAAGTGCTTCCAAATGCTTCATTATTTCTGATAGTGTTTACACACTGTATTTGCATATCACAAGTCATATGCTGTAGTATGTAAAGTAATTAAACTGCACATACTGTTTATCTCTCAGTGCTGCATAAATACATTTTTATGTTGCAATACATGACCCTAGTAAGGAAATCCTGGAATAAACATATCATGTTACTCAATGAATGAATGAATGAATGAATTGTCATTTTTCATTCTAAACAGAAATGGAAATGTTGCAAAATATAAAAGCTAGACATAGAAAGTAACTTAAATCATGTCAATGGATATTTATGTATTTTTTATCTTGAGTTGTTACTATCCTTAGGTGAAAAGTTCATAACTACAATTGAAAAATTGCTTACCTCCTGAAAGCTGTAAACATGCCACAATTATCTCTGCACATCTTGTTTTTGAAAGTTTGCTACAAATATATTCTGCACCCTATACCACAATCCCTATGCTTACTCCTAATCATTTTTACAGCCCTGCTTGTTGAGACAAATTAAATCACTCTAACATGATGTTTCTGGACCATGTACTGCAAATGGGGGATAGATTTAGATATGATCTTTGACAAGCTTAGGAATTCTGTCATTTAAAAAAAAAAAAAAAAAATCACAATAGAAAAATCAGACAGAATCAATCTGACAAACACAACTAGTCACTAAGAGGTGCATTCCAAGATCATGTAATTATTTCAGAAGTTTCAAAGTCTGTTCATTCTCACCAGATTCTTATTTTAATGCTAACTCAAGTTTAAGTGCAAATACTTTGTGCCATACAAACTCGTGGAAAAACATCTTCAATGACTCTTAAAAAAAAAAATGTAAAAAATATTTTGTGTTCTTCCAGGGAAAGTAAAAATTACACATTGAAAAACAAAGATTACAGAAAAATAACATTTGTTTTTTGAATTCCAGGCATGTCTCAAGCACTCACACAGTCATCAGTTTTAATGAATTTGATTGAGATCAAAATGAAAAGCACTGCTGACCTGATGCGACTGACCTTGATGGGGTGTACTGAGCAGATATCCATGTGACGCCACTTACTCCTGCAGTCCATCACACCTGCAGCTCTTCTACACACACAAAGACACACCAGTAAGGCAATGGTGTGTGCAAATCTATGGGCAAAATGTGGTGTCACACCATGTCGAAAGGCTGTGAGGCTGACTGTGAAAAAGTGTGAGAGTTTGTGCGTGTGTGTGCATGTACACAAGGCTGAGGAAATGAGTAATATCGTGCAGTGTGAGGCATGTCTGCTGTGCAACAACACACAGGCAGACCAGTTGCTGCTGTCGCCCACTCGCCTTACTCACTGTGAAAGGGATAAACACACACACATGCAGTAACAGACGGGTAATTACACACACTCCCACTCATGCTATTGCTCTCAAACACACACTCTCAGCCCTGAGCATATGCATTTACATACGTGATAAGCATGTAGATAGATAGTGATATAATCTCCGGTTTCAAACACATCATTACACTGTAAACAATTTACAGGATTTTAGATGATTTTCTGACCAAAAAGAAGAAGAAGAAAAAAGTCCTTTGGTGAAAAAGGGCCATGTTCTGACATAAATAAATAAATAAAACTTTATAGAAGTCACTATTATGGTGGTTAGTGTCCAATCTGGCAGAGCATTTGGACTTAATTAATTTCTTTTTTAATTTCTTTTTTATTTCTTTTATTTTGTGTTTTGATTTTAAAACACAGTTTTGTGTTGCGTTACATAGTTCAGTGATTGTTTCTAACCAGGTGTGCAATGGTAAAGCATCTCTTCCATGTTAATTTCAAACTACATTAATTAGATTTTGTCTATTAACCAGCCAAAACAAACCATTATATACAATTTGTCGTGCTTGGTTTCTGTTTCTGTGGTGTCATTCTGGGTAGTCTCATATACACTGAAAAACCCACTGGATCAAACATAAAAAAAAAAAAAAAAAATGGAGGATGTGGAGGAAAAACTTGTGTAAGTTGAAAAATGTAACCCATGTCAGATGGGTTGAAGCCCAATAGAATCACACTAATTTATTGGTTGATGGCGCTAAAGTGATGCTACGTGGTAGCTTCCATATAACTTGGCAGCTTCAAACCTCCAATTTTCAGAAGTCAGGCATGAGCCCATGGAGGAACAGAGAGTGTATAAGCTGCTATGCAGCATCTTGTTCCCACTCGGAAACAGAGTAACAGTAATCTTCTAGACATTCCCTTTAGTATTAACTTTGGAACAATATAGCATCATGCCAAATGAACATTAGCTGCCAAAATACTTAGCCTGTGTGGCACCAACAAGTCAATAACAAAAAGTAAATAACCATGTATATAAACATCTAAATAACTCCCGCAGAGTAGCTTAGATCACAGTCAATGCTGATCCACACAGTTTTTGGTTGCTTAAAATCTGGTCCTGCAATATCCCTAGCATTACACGTTGTATGTTTTTTTTTTTACTCAAGGTGGCTGAAATGTCTGCCCAATAGAAATGGCAAGAATAAAAATTGAAAAAATAAACAAATAAAATTAAGAATGAAGATTATTTGCACCATTGACTATTGTGGTGGTCACTTTAAGCCTGCAAAGCCGCCATTAAGACAATGAAATATGGAGGCATGGCCTATGTTCTCTAATAAAGCAGTGTTTTCTTTCGAACAATTATATATAACATACAGAATCATTTAGTGTGCTGATATGTGAGGTTTAACATTTTATAAAACTTTCTGTTAAAACGTGTGAACTGTTTTTACAGTCATTTTATAGTTTAGGGTGTTACCGTAGTCACTAGTGTTACATCAAAACAACGTTGCTGCCTGAACAACATGTTTCGCCTGTGTGGAGTTTGCAGGTGTGATGTGTTCAAATCTGAGATGAACCTGATCGAGAAAAAAAAAAAAAAATGTGGTTGGCCACACAAATCCTGCTACTGAAATTTGTTAAACTGTTGTGAAAATTGTCAAGTTGTATCTAATTCTTGGATAACATTGTTGTCATAACTATACTCTAAAACTACTACTAATGATAATTATTTGCCATAGAACGCCCCCACACCAAAATTTCAAGATTCTGTGGCAAAGGAGAAGCATGTTTATGCATGAGCTAATGCTAAATGACCAGAATGCTGCTTCTCATATTCTTTCATATCTTTAATATATATAAATATAAAGTATATCGTTATGGTAGAATTATGAAAAAAAAAAAAAATCCTGAAATTTGCAATAACCTCTTACATATTTTTACTAATTGAACCACAGTAATTGCGTGTAATCTGAAAGACAAATAAAAGGCTTGGAAATACTATTTTGGTGACCTGACTTTTAGTTGAAGAAGAAAAAGGCCCAGACAGGTCTGCAATAATCTGTAAATATAGAAAAGAATAGCCTACTGTAATGCAGTTGCAGCTAGTCATTGTAATCCTACAACACCACACTATTACAGCACTGTCATTTCCTCTCCCTGTTCACTGCATACAGTTGTCAATTAATTGTAATGAACTACATCTGTGAAAATGAATGAGTAATTGTAGAGTACAACAACTAGCAGACAGGAATCAACTAAATTTTTTTTTTTTTTTGTTACAGTGGTAACACATGAGTGGGAGAAACTGAGATATGAAGCTTCGGAGTGAAAAAAGAGTGCAAGAGTTTGAAGATAGAAAAAAAAATGTCAAAAGAGCAGGGCAGAATAAGAAAGAGATGGGAGTAGGAGAGAAAATGTTAAAGAAGACTCGTCCTACACAAACTCTCTATCTCTGAGAGCCTGTGGTGTCACAGAAACCTCTGAGTCAAACCAAAACTCTACACTACATCTCTCTTTCTCACCAAACACACACACACACACACACACACACACACACACACACACACACACACACACACAGCACACACACACAAACACACACACACACACACACACACACACACATCACTCCTGTCCAGCAGATGCAGTGTCAGCGTTCTCTTTGAAGACGAGAACACTGGCAAACTCTTTAAATAGATGCTTGTTTGGATGGGACTAGATTGAATTGCAAATCATTGAAACAGAACTGCTGTGTTGCTTTTGATTACAATTATGGAATTTGAAATCTTTTAGAGAGTTTCAAACAATTTAGTCAGGTGATGTTATACGGAATAAATCATTTATGACCTATTGGGTGAGTATATGTATTAGAAAGTTCATCTTTAATGTCATCCCTTTGTTCATGCATTTACTTCTGAAACTGGAACACACTGAATCTGCTGTGCAAGATGGCTTTTGGTCCAATCCAAAATGTGAAAAGTGTAAAATTATAATGTTGTTAGGAAGCATTTGTGATTTTCTATGTGATACCATTATTTTAAAATTAACAGAATGTTTTGTATACTCCCAAAATGAACGAGAATACATTTTTCATTGCACATATGTTTACCACATAATACAGCTATCTAAAATTCAAGAAATAGCATATTATAAGAAAGCAAAGTCATGTCTTATTAACTGAAATGTTTAGTGGTGCAGCTACATTTCTGTGCGGTGTGTGAATCATTTTTCCTGTGTGCAGCACTTCTTTGGGCTGATCATGTTTCTGAGCTCTGAAATCTTTATGATGCAGCAGAACTCTCCGGAAGACCAGCGGAGGTGAAGGTGAGGAGGAGAGAGCAGGCCCTGTACTTTCTGACACAAAGCAGGACAACTGAACCTGCTCCACAACACTCACCACACACTAACCTAAAAATATAACACAATTCAGAAATATTAATGACAATTCCATTTTTTTAATCAAAAGAAAACTTTGTTTTCATTATTAACAATTAATAAATGACTGGTATAATTTTAAACTTATGATTTGTCTTTCCTGGTACACATGGCAAATACAAATAATTTAATAATTTCAATATTTTTCTTTGTCATTCTACTTCATTACACAGAACTTAATTTCTGAACTTATTTGTTTTCTTTTCTTTGTATATATGGATATATGGATACTTGGATTGTTACCGACATTTGGGGAAAATTTTATGTCAACAGCACCTTTACAAATATATTTACTGAGAAAAATGGTGATGTGTTCAATACTTATTTTACCCTCTGTACATAGAAACAGGCCATCATTGTCCAGTAGCTCACTGGGAAAACTCCCAGGGCTTCAGATGGCAGTCTGCCCTTGAAAGAGTTACATGTGTGTTGAAGTGAGTATACGTACAGTAGTTAATCTATCTGATGATAGTGAGAGAGGACTGAGAGTTTCCACACATTTGTGCTTTCTCAAACCACATCATCTACAGATCTTATTTTTTCATTTATATTCATCAATTAACTGTGACAGTAATAAACATCACCAAACACAGTGGATATAAAAAGTCTACACACCCCTGTTAAAAGATGTAAAAATGATTTTTGAGATAAAAAAAAAAAAACTTTTACACATACCAAAAAAACAAAACTATAACAACATTTTTGTCATTTCGATATTCATTCATGCAGCTTTATTTCCAGACACAATGCCCATAAGTAAACACACACACACACACACACACACACACACACACACACACACACAACACAACACAAAATAGTACAATACACATTACGAGAGAAAGTTATACCAATGCTTTCACATAGTTGACCAGAGCAGGCCCAAGGCATAAGCGAACTTAGCGGCTGCTTGGCCACCAGGGGGCCCCCCAAGACTACATGAAAAAAAAAACAAGATTAAAAATTTAAATCATTTATACCTATCACCTTATTATTTCTATAGCGACGCATCATGCAGACACAATAGTGCTGTATGACAGATGTATGACTTTTTAGTTTTTCCTTTTTTATTCAAAATATCCACAAACTTGTTAACTAGCCTACATCATGAACTATATGATACAGCCTATTCTGATTGTCAAATATGTGTAAAATAACCTGTTTTGATGTTTAAAGGGGTCATATGATGCTGCTAAAAAGAACATTATTTTGTGTATTTGGTGTAATGCAATGTGTTTATGCGGTGCAAAAAACACATTATTTTTACATATAAATGTACATTATTGTCTCTCTTCTATGCCCCGCCTTTCTGAAACGCGTCGATTTTTACGAACCTCATCCTTCTGAGGTGTGCTCTGATTGGCCAGCTATCCAGTGCGTTGTGATTGGCCGAATGCCTCAAGCGTGTGACGGAAATGTTATGCCCCTTACCATACTATGCCATCTCCCAGCAGCACGAGACTCAGTCCAGCTGCTCTGCTTGTGCACATCCCATCATCGCTTATCTTTTAGCAGTTCAGTCAATGTACTGTTAGGAGTCACTGAATAACTCTGGATATTGGTTTATTTCGTGTCAGAGGGAGTGTAAGGTACGTTTATAAACCGAGTAACTTAAGCAATTTGTGGATTAGTGCATACTGGAGACGCGAACCATTTCAAAAGATTCAGTTCGATTTGGTGAACTGGTTCAACCAGTTCTCTAAGAAGAGCCGATTAAATGGAAAGATTTATTCATGATCCGGACATTTTTAGACGAGACAAAACAAATAAAACCCATTAAAAAAAAACTATGCATTCGTTGCATCCAGTGGGGACATAATTAACGTTACTGACTATAATGATTTATACTGTCTTTTTACGCGTTGTGTTGCGTATCGTGCTGCGTAAACATAAAACCATGTCTGCATTTGTGATCAGAGAAACAACAAACAACAAGCCTACTCTACTGCTCAAAACTCGCGTTTGAATAATCATTGGCAAATTATTTAAATATAAAGAGTCAGAAGCGCCAGACTGTCCTTGCAAAGTTAGAAATGCCCAACTTTATAGAAACAGCCATTGTGCCACAGACGCATTGCAGGCTACTGGTTCAGGAAACAGTCCTCATCCTCCTTAAAATGTGCTGCACACATCTGAATATTTGGGTTGGAATGTTCTGGAACAGTGTTGAAATACAACTTAACCACTGATTTCTAGTTGTGTCCTCTTTTGGAAGACCAAACAAAGTAGTTTCACTATCACAACGAAACAGCGACTCCACAACATGACGTCAACGGCAACAGAGAGAATAAAAGTTACGCCTTCTTTCTTTTTGTGAACATTTGGGCGGCGTTATGCAAATCTTCCCACATAGTGACGTAGAGATGTGGGGTGTGTTTAAATGAGCCGTTTTAGGGGGGTGTGGTTGACTCTTTAACTTAAACTCTCTTCTAACTTTTATAAAGAATATCTCTTTGGATTTGAGACTTTAGTGTTTACAACTTTACAGATCTTCTTTATGCACCAAGAGCTTGTAACACTCCAAAGAGAAAGGGAAAATTTAAATCGCATCATATGACCCTTTAAACAACTTTAATGACCATGTTAGTTGATCTACAATGCTATAAATTATAGATTATATAAATTACATAAATAATCTAACTATATAATAAACTAACTATAATGGATCTGTTGAATTTACATCACCTAAATTCACCCATTTCATCTGAAATACATGAAAGTAAGTGGCCAGTGAACAGGGAGAAAACAGAGTAAACTTTAATAAAACACGTTGTCAAGTTTTAATTAAAAGGTTTAATATTGACGCTTTCACAGATTTTAGAAAGCAGTGTGTATTTAACAAACTATAAATTATTTTTTTTTTTTGCTAGTAATTTATTGAAATGTCTATTTAAATGTCTGAAATCTTAAAATAAAATAAATAAAGTGGTCGAAAACACTGACCAGTTTTGATATATGAAAATCACCAAGCTCTGGCTTAGCGCCAACCAAAGCGCGGCGCATCAAAGGGTTAAAATTGATCGCATTTCAGGGGGTGGAGGGGGGACAAACTCAACCTGGGGCATAAATAGCCTTGAACTAAAAATTAGAAAACATAGCCTAGGTAGGGTGTCTTCTTGTTTTAGGGAAGTTCATGTTTGATTAAACATAGCCTTGACATCATAATATATTATAATATTTTACTTGCTAGTTTTTGATTAAAGTTTTTGTCTTCTGTGTAAAAAAAACTTTCCTGTGTATATACAGTATTTTATTAATAAAAATAAGCTTCTGTTTCATAAACTTGGTTCTGATAACAGCCTAACATTATTTACCTTAACCTACCTTTGGGGTCTTGCTATATTCCAATATCATTATGTCTCAGCTAGCTAGTTAGAAATTAAGAGTTGTTGTTTTAGATGTGTTTAATATTTTTTGTTGTTAAAATAACATTCTGTTTCTTAAATGCATTGTCAGCTGGTTAATTTAGCTACTTTTCAGTACACCACATTAAGTATGCATCTTAGTACTGTAAGACTTTGTATGCTAAAGTGCAAATGAACACCTGACCACTCTTGTGGGTTTGCTACTGTTACAATTAAAAATCGTAGAAGGGTAAAAACATGACAGGCAGACATTGGTACGATGTATGCAACACAGTTACAACAAATAAAATCGATAATGGGTGTGCGAATAATCAAGCATTGACAATAATCAGTCGTATTGGTGGCACTGAGGGGCCCCTATATAAAATCCTACATAACACCACAATAAACCCATGATCCGACAACAAAATTAAAATACAATTCACCAAAGCAAGAAAAGAATTTAATTAAAACAATATAATAGCATTCTGTGAATCATCAAACTGACACATGAATTTATACATCAAATTTCTCATTAAGGCCGGAAAGCATAGAATAGATCGACAGATGCTGAAACTTACAATATGGATATAATGACACCATCTACAATGTAAACATTATTATATATTTATATTTACATTTAGTCATTTAGCATGATTCTTCTACCCAAAGCAACTTACATTTTTTAATTAAAATCAACAAAAGACCAATGATATGCAAGTGCTATGACAAGTCTCAGTTAGCTTAATGCAGTACATGTAGCAATTTTTTTTTAAATGATATAATAAAAAGAAAACAGGAAGAATAGAGCAAGCTATTGTTAGAGGCCTTTTTTTTGTTGCTTTTGTTAATTGTATAATAAATAAAAAGAAACCAAATAGAATACAAAATGAATAAAAAGAATAGTGAAGCTAGTGTTTTTTGTTGTTGTTTGTTTTTTTTAAGAAAAACAAGCAGTTAGCAAATTAATAGAATGCAAGTCTAAAAGAGGCAAGTTTTTTTTAAAGAATAGAATTAGAATAGAGAGTGCTAGAGTTAGAGGGTCAAATAAAGATGGAACAGATGTGTTTTTAGTCATTTCTTGAAGATGGCTAAGGATTGTTTGGATTGAGTTATGAAGGTCATTCCACCAGGAGGGAACAGTTAATGTAAAAGTCTGTGAAAGTGATTTTGTGCCTTTTTGAGATGGTACAATAATGTGCCGTTCACTTGCAGAACGCAAGCTTCTAGAGGCACATGAGTCTGAAGTAATGAATTTAGGTAAAGGGGTGCAGAGCCAGTGGTGGTTTTGTAGGCAAACATTAATGCCTTGAATTTTATGCAAGCAGCTATTGGTAGCCAGTGCAGATTGATAAACAGAGGTGTGACATGCATTATTTTTGGCTCATTAAAAATTAATCTTGTTGCCACGTTCTGGATTAATTGTAAAGGTTTGATAGAACTGGCTGGAAGACATGCCAAGAGAGCATTGCAGTAGTCCAGCCTGGACAGAACAACAATTTGTGAAGCGTGTTCCGAAAGAAAGCGCCTGATCTTCTTGATGTTGAATAAAGCAAATCTGCAGGACTTGAATTTACACAGTTTTAGCTATGTAGTCTGAGAAAGTCAGCTTATCATCAATCATAACTTTAATGTTTCTGGCTGTTTTTGAAGCACTAACTGGATAGTGAAATTGTGATGAAGCAATGGGTTTGATGGAACCACAAGCTGTTCTGTCTTGGCAAGGTTCAGTTGAAGGTGATGGTCCTTCATCCAGCAAGAAATGTTTGTTAGACAAGCTGAGATGCCAGCATGTATCGTCGGATCATCAGGATGGGATGAGAGGTAGAGGTGAGTGTTAACATAGCAGTGATAAGAAAAGCCTTACAGCAGTCCAAACCTCTGTAGTCTTCTGATGTCTGATGGCCAACATGAACTAGAGAAAGCATTTATTTCACAATGAGATTTTCCCCCATTTTCAGTCGTTTTACTTCAATGATAAGTTAGAATTTTGTGATTTTTTTTTTTAGTTTGAATGAAAGATCAAAAATATAAATAAAAAATACTTTTAGTTTGAATGAAAGATCAAAAATATAAATTAAAAATACTTATTTTCATAGCCACATTTTCTCATATTTACCAAGGGTGCCAATATTAGTGGAGGGCACTGTGTGTGGAGAATGCATGGAAACAGAGAACGAGGAAGGCACCAGGCTCAGACAATATCTCACCCACATGACTGAAAGTCTGTGCAGACCAGCTGACACCTATTATCTATCAGATCTTCAAAAGATCACTGGAGCTGTGTGAAGTCCCTCAAATGCTCCAAAATGTATGACTACAAACCTGTTGCTGGTATTCTGAAGTCTTAAATGAAAAGTCATTTGAGAGTCCCACCTAACGGAGAACCACTGGAATCTTGCTGGACCCCCTCATCATTGTATGATGCAGGCAACATGGGACTGCACTACATCATGCAACATCTGGAAAACCATGGACTTGCAAAATCCTGTTTGTGGAAACAGTTCAGCATTTGACACCATCATTCCAAACCTCCTCCTGTTCAATCTGACCAAACTCTCTGTCCCACCTTCAACTGCCGGTTGGATGTGAATTTTCCAAGTCTCACTAGCTGCTTCCTGCCTGTCAGGATGTTGGTGATCTACTAGCAGTTGAACGTGGGACAGAGAGTTTGGTCAGACTGAACAGGAGGAGGTTTGGAATAAGCACAGTGAGCTCTCTCCACTCGTCTTCTTCCTGTACACAACTGATTGCACCTCTACTGACCAATCTGTCAAGCTCCCGAAGTTCATAGACAACATTCATTGGCCTCATCAAGGACAGTGATGGGTCTGCATACAGAAGGAGGTTGAATGAGAGGCTGTCTGGTGCAGTCATAATAACCTGGAGCTGAACATGCTGGAAATAGTGTAAATGATAGTAGTGAACTTCAGAAGGAACACCTCAGCATGGGCTGCCATCAAGTTTGTCCTGTGTTCATCTACTGTATATCTACATCCGTCTGGATGCAGAGACCAAATAAGACATCAGAAGACTACAATGGACAGTCCAGACTGCTGAATGGATTGCTGTGTTCCCCTGCTCACCCTCCAGGACCTGTATTCTTCCAAAGGTAGTAATAAAAATCAAGCCTTTCAGTGATGACTAATCTTAAACATAAACTTAATTGTTTATGAAACCCCTTTAGTTCCCCTTTGATCTGTCAGGTTATTTCAAGTCAGGTTTTTGGACTTTAATCCCCGCTTTTCTTAGCCTCTTTTATGAAACAGCCCCCAGGTCAGCAACCAATCATATCATTCACCTGTAAGGTTTTTGGGAAGGATGTATTCTAAATGTAACCAATAAAGTCACTTTTCTGTAAGGGTTTTGGGTGGGATAAATAAGTTTGCCAGTTAAATTACTTTTGAGGAAAGTCTGTGTGCTCAGTGGCCCAATAGCTTCCTGGTTAAGGGGTGGGTTTAGTTTCAAATCAACCAATCTAGTTTAACTTGAATGACCAAAAGGGGAGGGCACAGTACCATGAAGGTGTGAACGCCCCCTTCGTTTAGGGGATTACTTGCCAACAACAAATAGCTGTTGTATGGAAGAATACCTCTGTAACATACATCCAAATTGATATATATATATATATATATATAATATATATATATAGTATCTGGACCCATAGTATTTCTGTGTAATACTCCCAGATTTGTCCGAAAATCGGTGGTGTGTACAGGAGTTTACTAGTCCGCATACAGCTCTTTTTATGCAGTGATCGAAAACAAATATTCTCTAAAAAATAATCCATATAAAACCAACGAGAGCTACAGTCTTTCTTATCTGAGATCATCTATAATGTGATTACTTCCACGCACATCGGTTGACAACAGTTTGATAATCATCCATGCGAAAACAAGCTTGAGACACACGAACATGTAAATGTCCACATCACCTCCATTAACAAAGAAAGATTAGAGTTCATCTCAGCTACTTTTCGTTTTTGGAAGAAGACACTCTGTGAGTTTACTTCATATTTGTTTACCACTCCATTTGTAACTTAAGTAAAGTAATTTTATTGACATTAGTAACTATAATCAAATTACATAAATTTAAAATGTAACGCATTACTTTACTGTGTATCCAGGAAAAGGAATTAGAATACAGTATCGCGTTATACCAAACTCTGCATGTGCCCCTTTTTGTTTGGTATTTATAGCCCTCATGTGGCCATTGTCTCTTGTCATGTATTGAATGTATGTGACCCTGCTCTCGGTGAGTGTTCAAGTCAAGTCAAGTCTTTGTTTTGAATTTATGTTGAATAAATAAACTGCACTTGGGTTCTTAAACTTGCCATTCAGTGGACCGTTTGTTACAAAATACACAACTGTTACATTGAACACAGCAGTTTCTTTGCTTCACCTACGTCAAGGTAATCATTGCAGAGAGTATTATGTGGCTGACTTTTGTGAACTGTGCTCCTGCTGATGTTGAGCTTGGGCCAGGACTGAAAGGACTGATTGCCAGTGTGATGGACCCACCACTGATATCAGTGCTAGTAGCTGGCATCCCCAGAGCCTCAGCACTGGCTATAACAGAAGCTGTTCCCCCATCCTCAGTGCATCCTGTTTTGGCAGTAGCCATCCTGAGTGTTTGGGCTGCACACTACACTCCTGAGGCCTTTCCTATCCACAAATCTGTCCCAGAGTCCTCTCCTGTCCATGAGTCTGCCTCAGAAGCCTCTCTTATCCACAGCTTTGCCCCAGAAGCCTTTCCTCCATGAATCCGCTCCAGTACCTCCAGAGGTGGCGGCTTCTGCTGTAGAACCTCTTGGGGTGATGGTGCCTACTTCTGAACTCTCTGCCTGTCTTATCACAGCCATGGAGGACATCCATGAACTCACAGTCTGTCGAGCTACAGCTATGGAGGCTGTCCATGAACTCTTTGCCTGTCCTGTTATGGCCGTAGAGGCCATTGTTAACCTTTCTATGCTCTCTGCTCGCTGTGGTGGTTTCCTGTGCCATTGGCTCCACTGAAGTGGTCATCTTTCCACCATGGGATCTCCGGTCTGGTCTGGTCTGTTCTTCTGTGGGAGTCTTCAACACCACCGGCTCCACCCCGGCTTCCTGCTTTGCCAGTTCTGACCTGGTGGTCACAGTCTGCCACTGCTTCATGGCCTAGGCCTTCCATTGCTCAATGGTCCAGGCCAACCACTGCTCCACAGTCTAGACCTGCCTCTGCTTCACGGCCCAGGTCCACTATGGCTCCACCGCCCAAGTCTGCCATTGCCCCATGATCTAGGTCCTATTCCCCTTCACGGGCCTGGCCCTCCATCCCTCTCCCTGTTCCACCTCCACTCCACCACCCTCCTGGACTTCTTGGGTTTGTTTTTGTTTTAGGGTGGGTGTTCCTTTTGGGTGTCAGGAGCCGCCCATAAAGGGGGGATCTGTCACGCCTGTTTTGGGTTTTGGTTTATGGCCATGTTTTCATGTCTTTTATTTTGTAGTTTAGTTCTGTTTCCATTTTTTTGGGGAGAATCTGTACTTTATTTAAGTTTTTATAAATCTGTCAACTTTTACTCCACTACATTTCCTAATTATGTATTTTAATTTAATTTCCTCTGTAGTCCTTCACGTATGCTATGATAATGGTAGATGGTAAAACTCTGGCCATTTGATAATACCTAGAATATCCAAATCAACTGCGGGTGGCAGATCCTTTTCCTATTTGGCTCCCAAAATCTGGAACAATTTACCTAACACTGTTTGGGAGGCAGCCACACTCTGTCAGTTTAAATCTAGATTAAAAATCCATCTTTTTAACCTGGCATACACAACAGCTAACATTTCTATAAGTCAAATCAACTGAAATAATTCAAAGAATTTTTAGGCTGCACAGCCCTGGATGTCAGCGGAGATCTGGGCCGGGTTTCCCGATATCGATTGATCTTAGCGCTTATGAGCATTTTCTACGAGTCATTTTACGATCGTTCGTTATTGTTTCACGTGCGTTTCCCAAAAATGCACTTAACACAATCGCACATTGCCGTGCTTTAAGTGCTACTTAGGAGTTGCTATCCGTTTGTCAAGTGCTGAAATGTCAGCTCATAGTTCGTAATTGTAGTAGCCTACTACACGCTCGTTTATTGAAATGTAAACCTAATGCTGCGTTCTAGACAACTCAGAAATAATTATAATACAAAATTATTATATTTTATTATATATTATAATTTACATAATAATATACTCATATATATATATATATATATATATATATATATATATATATATATATATATATATATATATATATTATATATATATATATATATTATATAGAGTATATAATATAGAGACATTATTTCAGGAACTCAGCCCAGGACAACTAGATGAGTCAGAGACAGATTCCCTCCAAAGACCTTGTCACCTATCATCAGGAAACACGGTGTTAGTGTTCACTGTTATGCTAATGATACTCAGCTCTAGATTTCTTCGTGGACCGGCAAGACATACCAATTTGAAAAACTAGCAGAATGCATAGTCAATATAAAAAACTGGAAGATGAGTAATTTCTTACTGCTAAATTCTCAAAAAAAAAAAAAAAAACTGAGGTGTTAATTATAGGACCTAAAAACTCTGCATGTAATAACATAGAACACTGTCTAAGATTTGATGGCTGCTCTGTCAATTCTTCATCATCAGTTAGGAACCTAGGTGTGCTATTTGATAGCAATCTTTCCTTAGAAAGCTACATTTCTAGCTTTTGTAAAACTGCATTTTTCCATCTCAAAAATATATCTAAATTACCATCTACTGTATGCTCTCAATGTCAAATGCAGAAATGTTAATCCATGCGTTTATGACCTCAAGGTTAGATTATTGTAATGCTTTATTGGGTGGTTTTTCTGCATGCTTAATAAACAAACTCCTGCTGGTCCAAAACGCAGCAGTTAGAGTTCTTACTAGAACCAGGAAGTATGACCATATTAGCCCAGTTCTGTCAACACTGCACTGGCTACCTATTAAACATCATATAGATTTTAAAATCTAAGCCCTGAATGGTTTAGCACCTCAGTATTCGAACGAGCTCTTGTTACATTATAGTCCTCCACATCCACTGCGTTCTCAAAACTCTGGCAATTTGATAATACCTAGAATATCAAAGTCAACTGCGGGCGGCAGATCCTTTTCCTATTTAGTGCCCAAACTCTGGAATAACCTACCTAACATTGTTCTGGAAGCAGACACACTCTGTCAGTTCAAATCTAGATTAAAGACTCATCTCTTTAACCTGGCTCACACATAACACACTAACACATTTCTAATATTCAAATCCGTTAAAGGATTTTTAGGCTGCATTAATGATTGACCTAATTAATTAGGTCAGCCGGAACCGGGAACACTTCCCATAACAGCCGATGTCCTTGCTACATCGTTAGAAGAATGGCATCTACGCTAATATTAGTCTGTTTCTCTCTTATTTCGAGGTCACAGAAGCCGCCAGATCCAGTCTGTATCCAAGTCAGAGGGTCACTGCAGTCACCCGGATCCAGTATGTATCCAGCCCAAATGGTGGATCAGCACCTAGAAAGGACCTCTACAGCCCCCGAAAGTCAGCGGAGACCAGGACTAGATGAGCCCCAGATCCCCTGTAAAAACCTTGTCTCAGATGGCCACCGGGACAAGACCACAGGAACCAGATGAGTCCTCTTCACAATGTGACTTTGCTGCAGCCTGGAATTGAACTGCTGGTTTCGTCTGGTCAGAGGAGAACTGAGCCTGGTTTCTCCCAAGGTTTTTTCTCCATTTGGTCACCGATGGAGTTTTGGTTCCTTGCCGCTGTCACCTCTGGCTTGCTTAGTTGGGGACACTTCATTTCCAGTGATATCACTGACTTGATTGCAGGGCTTTGAACTGGTTCAAGGAACGAAAACAAAAACCTGAAAGGAACGAAATTTTGACAGGAACAGAACCAGAAACAGAAACAAAATCAAATTTTATAGTTCCAAACTGAATCGAAAATTTTAAATGGCCATTAACCGGTAAATAACGATATTTTATCGTTCCATTTAATATTTGAAATTTGCTGTCAACCAATCACGAATTACAGTAGTATGGCCTATGCAAATGTGACACTGAAGCCATGAGTTAAATGTCCCCTGAGCTGTGAACTCATAGGTGACTCGCAATGGCAATGCCCTTAGAGTTTATCTGAGGATAGTGTAAGATGAATTCAACAGATCACACGCACCTACAGCGCTTCTGTGAATGGAGAAAACTGAAAAACTATAGGCTTACATAAAAAGGAATATAGGCATATACTCTAAATATATTTCACTTAAATCATATTGACAGATTAACAAAACGAAAGAAAAAATGTGCTAAATTACAGTTCATTGTGACACGTTCCAATGTCTTCGGAAAGGAAAACAAAACACCAGAGAGTAGTTTCTTTATTTTGCAAAAGCTTTACAGTTTTAATTATTTTGCAAAAGCTTGACAACTTTGAATAATGTCTTGCTTCTGTATAACCAACCAGCATTGGTATGACCATTGCGCCGACGCCTTACGTGCACACACAACATAATTTTGCTATATTGAAGCCTGTTGATTACCAAAATAATATACAGTTAAAGAAACAAATAAAAAGTTAGACTGCTTCGTTTTACAAAATTTGTTGCATTCAACATGACCCCACCTCAATGTGCTGATATAGCCGATGTGAAGGATGATGTTTTATGTCGATGAAAGTACAAACACTATATAGGCTAATAAAAAATATATCATCAACAAAAAACATCAACAACAAAAAAACTCGTGCCGAATGAGAGAGGTAGGCATCAGCTTCACCTTAAATTAATTTGTTTTTGGATTGACGTTTTTATAGCCTAAACTTTAGAGGATTTGTTTTGGAGAGAAACTAATAACTGTTTTTATAATGTTTGTAAACATTTTGCTTTAGACTACAGCCATTTTAGCATTCATTATTTCGGAAAGGAATTGGGCTAATAAATTGCGACATGAGCCTTGACTTATGTTTTTTTTCACTCTCAAAGCGCAATCTTATACAAGTGTTTTTTTTTTGTGTTTTTTTTACAATGCAGCAAACATTTTTAAATATCTTAAAAATACTTTGATGTCTTTAAAGTGTTAATAGATTTTTTGTTGTTGTTGTTGTTGTTTGTTTTTGTTTAGTAGCCTACATTTAGCCAAAATCTAGAAAATATTATGCTGTATTGGCTGTGACTAAGCGCAGCGGGTTATTGGCTTAAATTACCAGATCTCTCTTTAAATAAAACACTTTACTTAATAAATAAAACAATTAACATTATTACAAATAATATTAAAATAAGGCAAATTATAGGCAAAGAAAATTATTATTATTATTATTATTTTAAATAACGTTTTTAACCGGTATTTCTTCCACCCGCACCGGTTTCTTAATATTGGGCATTGTTTGAATTGTAATGATCCCGATTCCGATTCTGCTTATTGATTCTTACAATCAATAGTGATAATTTTTTTTTTTTTTTTTCTGTTTTCAAGCCCTGCTTGATTGCACAGATACTATTTAAACTGAATTAAGCTGGATGATGACATCATGAACTGAACTGCCTTTGAATGAAAAATTTGTGTTTACTATTGTCATTTTGCATTACTGACACACTATTTTCCTAATTAATGTTGTACAGTTGCTTTGACACAATCTGTATTGTTAAAAGTGCTATATAAATAAAGGTGACTTGACCTAGATGGCCATCAGGACAAGACCACGGAAACCAAATGAGTCCTCAGCACAATCTGAGTTTTTTGCAGCCTAGAATTAATCTGCTGGTTTTGTCTGGCCAGAGGAGAACGGCATACTCCCTGTTTAATACTGTTAAATTGCTTTGACACAATCTGCATTGTAAAAAGCACTATGTAAATAATGGTGATTGGAATTTATATATTTATGTTTATTTATCTGAAGCATATTCATTACTTACTACAAAATAAAGTCGGAAGAACACAGGCTGCAAGAAAGCAGGTCTGACAAATCAGTGGTCTGGCACTTAATCCTAAACTCCTAAATCCTTAACTTCTAAAAAACACCTTTGCTCATGTGCAAACAAGTGCGCGCGCAACCGCGTATGATTTAACTTTCTACTTAAGTCAATGCTGGGGTGTGCTTTATACAGTATATCACCTGAGATAATATGGTAAGTGTTGTGTTAACAATGTGTGAATTGACATTATCGAGAATATCACAAAAACACACACAGAGAGTGCATGCAAACACTACGAGATTTAGTCTATTAAAATGCATTTACAGTAGAATCATTAAAATTCAAGGCATTCTAAACTGTAGCCAGCAAAAATGCCTCTGTATGCTTTTTATATTTATATCATTTAATGTAGTTAATTTATATCACACAAAGAGTAAACACAAATGTAATATTGATTTTATACAAGTTTAATAAAGTTTGCATTAAGTGACTTACATTTTAGACACAATATTGTCTGTTTTCGCTCAATTTTGCCAATGAAAATAGTTCCAAACAAAGATTATAGCACTGTTTTGCATCTCTGTAAAACACACAGGACAGAGTTTCCTTATTGAATGAATCAGCTTTTTGAACGAATTGGATGAATGAATGATTCAGTGACTCATTAACAAAGTCAAATGCTTGATTCCTTCATTACACATTTGAACTAGACTGAACAAAATTATAAACAGCACTTTTGTTTTTGCCCACATTTTTAATGAGCTGAACTCAAAGATCTAAGACTTTTTTCTGTGTTCACAAAAGGCCTATTTCTCTCAAATATTGTTCACAAATCTGTTTAAATCTGTGTTAGTGGGCACTTCTCCTTTGCAGAGATAATCTATCCACCTCACAGGTGTGGAATATCAAGATTAGACAGCATGATTATTGCACAGGTGTGCCTTAGCCTGGCCACAATAAAAGGTCACTCTAAAATGTACAGTTTTATCACACCGCACAATGCCACAGATGTCGCAAGTTTTGAGGGAGCGTGCAATTGGCATGCTGACTGCAGGAATGTCCATCAGGGCTGTTGCCCGTGAATTGAATGTTCATTTCTCTACCATAAACCATCTCCAAAGGCGTTTCTGAGAATTTGGCAGTACATCCAACTGGCCTCACAACCACAGATAACGTGTAACCACACAAGCCCAGGACCCAGCACAAGCATCTTCACCTCCCAAGATCGTCTGAGACCAGCCACCTGGACAGCTGCTGCAACAATCGGTTTGCATAACCAAAGAATTTCTGCACAAACTGTCAGAAACCGTCTCAGGGAAGCTCATCTGCATGCTCGTTGTCCTCATCGGGGTCTCGAGTTGACTGCAGTTCTTCGTCGTAACCAACTTGAGTGGGCAAATGCTCACATTCGATGGTGTCTGCCACTTTGGAGAGGTGTTCTCTTCACAGATGAATCCCGGTTTTCACTGTACAGGGCAGATGGCAGACAGCGTGTATGGCGTCGCATTGTGCCATTCATCCACGACCATCACCTCATGTTGCAGCAGGATAATGCACTGCCCCATTTTGCAAGGATCTGTCCACAATTCCTGAAAGCTGAAAACATGTCCCAGTTTTTGCATGGCCAGCATACTCACCGACATGTCACCCATTGAGCATGTTTGGGATGCTCTGGATCGGCGTGTATGACAGCGTGTTCCAGTTCCTGCCAATATCCAGCAATTTCGCACAGCCATTGAAGAGGAGTGGACCAACATTCCACAGGCCACAATCAACAACCTGATCAACTCTATGTGAAGGAGATGTGTGCAAATGGTGGTCACAACAGATACTGACTGGTTTTTGGACCCCCTCGGACCCCTCAACACAGTAAAACTGCACATTTTAGAGTGGCCTTTTATTGTGGCCAGCCTAAGGCACACCTGTGCTATAATCATGCTGTCTAATCAGCATCTTGATATGCCACACCTGTGAGGTGGATGGATTATGTCCACAAAGGAGAAGTGCTCACTGACACAGATCTAGACAGATTTGTGAACAATATTTGAGAGAAATAGACCTTTTGTGTACATAGAAAAAGCCTTAGATCTTTGAGTTCATCTTGTGAAAAATGTGGGGAAAAACAAAAGTGTTGTGTTTATAATTTTAAGTGTATTTTGTCATGTTTTAAATAATTTCAAATGCATATATATATATATATATATTCTTCTTTTTCTAATGATCATTTTTATCAGAGTCCTATGTATAGGTTCAGTAATTTCACTTTAATGGCATAACTGAACATTAACACAGGAGCCTGGTAAAAATGCTAATTTTAGAAGAAAATTTCAAACGGCACTTAGAAGCTTTATTCTATTTGTTGTTTTTTTTGCTTGCCATGGGCCATGGTCTGATGCCATGTGGTGAGTTGTGTTGTAGCCATCATTTTTGTAGCCATCATATTCTGCTTCACACTTTAAGGTCCAGTTCTTGCCATTAACAAAATATTAACTACGACATTTGACTCAAACTTCTAATTTGCAGGTATTAACTAGGATTAGGGATGTAGAATATGGTCATGCAGAATATGTGCTTCATAAACTCTAATAAACAGTCAGTATGCTAATAAAATGCATGCTAATAAGCAACTACTTAATAGTGAGAATGGGTCCCATACTAAAGTGTTACCATATTCTCTGTATAACTTGGGTCTGGTGAAAAAACATCACATCTGTTTTTGCAGGCTCATTAAATCGCACAAGTGTTCAATTTTGTATTCTTCATGATATACGCATATACTGCATGATTTGAGGCGTCAGTCAAGTCTGTAGCACAAACAGTGCAGATAAAGTTATGTGCCAAATTTAATGCTTAGGGTCAGGAGTTTGTCTCAAATCCTTAGCTCCAATAAGTATGAGCAATGTTAATTATAATGCTTGCCTTAAGAAGAACCACTATTAATTAGAATAATATTTTAGAAGCAGAGTATTTTGATATATTGCTAGTAAGTTTAAACAAGTTAGGTATCAAACAAATTGACTTGCACTGAAACAATCAATGATCCATTGAGAGGAGAAGAGATAGCTAAAGAGATAGCATCACTAATCATCTGACAGTTGAAAGGCCAAAGCAGGATTAGTTGAGTTCTGGGTGTAAAGCTGTCTTCAAAGCACTGGGTGAGCCCTGATGGTATAAATAGAGCTGCAGCATCTAAGCCATCTTTCACGAGTCGGTTAATTTCATCCTGGACTGCTGCTGATTAAGGTTTGAGGTTGAGAAATGACACTTTATTTTCAAGCCTTTATATGTATATATGTTATTTAATTAAACTTAATGCTGTGCCCAGATCCCGTGCCCTGTCTTTACAAAAAAAAAAAAAAAAAAAAATCCTAAAAATCCACATAACTTCATTTATTTTAAAACTCATCTGTATAATATTCTCTCTCTATTTTGCCATTTTTAATCAAGTAATGATTTGCAGAAATAAGAAAGCTCCAAACATCATCTTGTTTAAACTCCATCTTCCAATAAGGGATTAGGGGAAATAGTGCTTTAGTGCATGCACAGCCGATCTACGCTCATAATCTGAGGTCATTGTGGATGTAAAGGAGGCAAACAAAGCTGTTAGCTCAGAATTCAGGCATCACTATAAAATATGCTGACACCCTATAGTGCTTGAAAATGTATTTGTTATATCCCGATTTCTTCAGTTTTTTCTTTATATGTAATACTAAATACAATATAGGGAGAAATTTCAGACACAGCAATAGTGATTTTTGTAGGTGGTTATGCACGCAAATAGGTTATTGTTATTGTTATTGTTATTGTTATTGTTGATGGGTTTAAACCAAGTGTGCAATACATACATAGCATGTGTTGAGAATTGATTACACACGTGAGAGGAATCATATACATGGTTGGCCAAGCTCTTCAGCTCACACTTTCAGTGCTCAGCACTCACAAAATCGACACTTCTCAGAGATTACTATAATGTTTAAACCCAACAAACAAATAACAGCAGAGTGATCACAGGCAGATGTATGGGACACAAGCAAGGGCAGAATATTCACAGAATATGAATGGTTGAAGATGCATATCAAGCATCCGATTGCTTGCAGATGTGTAAGAAGCATATGAAAAACTGATGTATTTTACATGTATTAGAACAACTGGGGATAATTTGACAACTTTTATTGCTAAAGAAATTTGATAGGTTCTAAGAATTGTAATCCTGAGCATTTTGTATGTAGTGAGCACATATAGTATGTAAGTGTTTTTCCTGAAATCTTCCTTTGTTCAGATAACAGCCTCTATAATGGCAGCATCACACATTTTTATTCCTGAATCGAGATTACTGAATAGTGTTTTAGTATGTAAACCTCTGGTAGTTAAGGTCAGACAGGATTACGAGGAAGTGATCTTATGTGCTGCTTCAGATCAGTGATGCTCTTACAGAAATCCTGCTCTCTGTAGATCTTCATCATTGAGGCCACCACGTGCCTTAAACACACACACATGCGCACGCGCCTTGATTAGCCTAAATTAGTATGCTTGATGGGTACATGATGGCATTGTGATCTAACAGCTCTCATATTGTTAACATGAGCACCATATACATTTGTTCATTTGATTTTGTTTTCATCCACTGACATTTTAACCCAACACTTTACTACATTTAAACCCAAAATCATACAATATTAACATTTTTTTTCATACAATTTTTTTATTTATATATTCTGTGATTATATTATGTTTTAAGTAGTGTTGTAATAATGTGTGTGTGCGATGTATGAATGAATGAATGAACGGACAAATGAGTAAGCAAATACGTGAATGAACTAACTATTGTGTGAAATGAACAGAACAAAACGTAATAAAACAAAATGGAGGATCTACATTAGTGATAAATGAGACATTCTTCTAAAACAATAAACTAGTGTGTATAAAAGATTGGTAACACTTTATTTTTAAGGACCAAATCTTACTATTAATTAGTAGCTTATTAGCATGCATATTACTAGCATATTGTCCCTTTCTTAGTACCTGTTAGGCACATATATTCAGCATGACCATATTCTAGATCCCTTAATCCACCTCATCCTTCCTAACTTAACAACTACCTTACTAACTATTATTTATCAGCAATTTAGGAGTTTATTAAGAAAAAAAAATGTAATCAATAAAAACTTACTGAGCTAGTTAATAGTGAATATGTGGTCCCTAATCTAAAGTGTTTCCAAAAGCATTCTTCTATCTGATAAAATAAGACTATTATATCTTATATCAGAAAATGCTTTACTGCTTACAGGATTTCATAATATTATGCAATGTTAAATTGTGCACTGCTAAAACATTTTCTTCTTTTTAAACTCTAGTCACAGTTCCCCCTGTGTGTGTGTGTATACACACACACACACACACACACACACACAGAGGAAAACAAGACAAATCACAGATTCAAATAACATTAAGTAGTCTTTTATGAGTGAGTCATGAGTCATGAGGCTGGACTAACCTGCAGAATGAACGATTAACTAACCAGCAGACACTTGACAGCCTAAGTCTGTAATAGAGAAGCACAAACCAGAAGAATTACTCTATTCACACACCCACGGACTCACTCCTGCTCCTTGCCTCCACCTCTCTCTCTCTCTCTCTCTCTCAAACACACACACACACACACACACACACACACGTGTGAACGGTACTGTAAAAATAGACATCTTAAAGAGGCAGCAGCTGCCTGAAAATCACTGACAGTTAACTGACAGCTTTAGTAAATATATATATATATATATATATATATATATATATATATATATATATATATATATATATATATATATATATATATGTATGTATATATAAATCTATAAGATATCCCAATATAAAAATATTAAGATTATTGATAAAAATCTGATTAGAAGTTTTGATGATTCAAAAAACAAATGATTATGCAGAAATGGCATTCCCATTATATACAGTGCATTTGAACAATATAAAATAAAAGGCTATCAAGTGTAAAGAAATGTATAATAACAACAACAAAATATAAACACATGCTTCATAAAAAAAAAAAATGTTTTGTCAGTGCAGTAATCTTGAATGCCTGATGATGGTCAGATCTAGGTTATAAATCTAAAATATGCTTTAATTAAACCTACTGCATGAGGTTACACCAGGGAGAGTCATTTAAAGGGTCAGAGCAGTTCAAAATAGATCATACGATAACAAGTGCATGTTTCACTTTGACAGTGCAGAACTGTAAAACAAAACACACTTGATCAGCCATGCCTTGTTTGAGACTGGCTGAGGACATCAGCTTGCTGGTTTCCAACAGTTTCAGTGCTATCCTCTAAATGTGGTAAATCATGAACCCTGTCTCTGTTTTTTATGTAAAGCTGGTGACTTTGAAGAACACACTCACACACACGTTGATTCAGATATTGTCTTGTCATTGCTTGAATAGCCACACAACATACCACACACACTCCCGTATGTCTCGAAGACACTCAGTAAAACTTATTAACATGAGCACACACATTCAAAAGTGTCCTACCTCTCTGGGTGTCTTTTTATGGTGAGTGATCATGGGAAAGCAGCAGTAGCACAGCAGGCAGAAATATCCAGCATGATGCTGTAAACTATGTCTTTTTCCTTATCTTGTCTTCACCTAGTCACTCTTTTGCTGTATCTTCTGTATTCTCACCCGCTGCGAGTGTTTGTTCTCTCTCTCTACAGCTCGCTCTTCTTCTTTTGGTTTCATGCACACACACACACACACACACACACACACACACTTCAGCTTGCTCACCCTTTGTGACCCCCTCCTGTTTCTCCCTCTCTCTGTGGGTGTATAATTAGACTCAGTCCTGTCGTGATACAGCTTTCACTCATTGTGGGAACGTCTCTGAGCTGCTGGACATGCTGGCAGGAAGCCGAGCAGCTTTGCTCATTAACCTCTTAAGAGCTGGGGAATGTACCGGCACTGCCTGCCCCCCATTGGCCACTTCCTCCCAGCCCAGTAAAGGGCTGCTTTGATTGGCTGCTGTACTGCATGTTTCCGTACAGCAGCTGATACCATTGGCTATAAGTGCCACATGCACCACTTGCAGCTTGTCCACATGCCCTGCTTTTCATTTAACCATCAAATTTTTAAATACTTATCTGACTATGATTAGTAGTAAAATGCCTTCTAGTTTTGTTGTCAATCACTGCTTGTAAACTACTATACTAGAATGTTGTCAGATTTAAAGCCATTTTATCCCTCACATGATTGATGCTGATTTAAAGTTTAAAGTTAAAAAGCAAAGGTTTCCTGTGCATGAAGGTTCCCTTAGTTTTTTCGATTTGCTGTACAACTACAACGTTACCTATTAAGTCATAAAAACAAACAAACAAACAAAAAATGTTCTAATCATGTTGAAAATCATAATCAAGATTTTTTATGTATTATTATGTATTTTATTTATTTATTTATTTTTTAGTGTGAGTTGCGTTGCCACCACAATGATAGAGTGTATTCTGAGTGCAGTGGTGTTTTGAGTAGTTTATAATTTATAGCTTTATGGCTGCTTGTTTAAATGTTATTGCTATATCTATAAAATACACTATATCTTAAAGTCAATTATTTTCACCCCATCAACAATTATCTTTTTTCTAGTTTTAAGCATAAACTTGATTAATGGGGTAGGAATGATAATGATAATAATATAAAAACAATAATTAATTCTCATCTTACAGAATTTTTATACATTTATTTTAAATGTGTCAATATTACCATTAGAAGACAAAACAGTACTTAAGTATTTATTTATATATTGTGCATTCAAAATACCAAAGTACCACACAATACTGAAATGGAAGTAGTTAAAAAATTATATATGTCTGGTGGTAGCAAACTGCTGTGGTCCAGCCAGAGCCTGGACATCCCTGGAGAGACCTGAAAATTACAGTCTACTGACGGAAAAACCTCCAACCTGTCAAGAGCTTAAAAGGCTCTGCAGAAAAGAATAACAGAATCTCTGCCAAAGATGCTTCAACAAAGTATACAGAGTTAGGTGTCTAAATACTTATGCAGTTGTATTTATTTAACTAATATAACTATGAGTAAAACAAACAAAATAAAACAATATATTTGTGATTTTAAAAATTTGAAAATAACACTTCGTTTTCAGTGATTTATGCAATGTCACTGTGTGACTGTGTCATGTTTAGTGGAACTAGATCATGGTCACCAAGTCACATGCTGTTTGTGTGTGTTCTCTTGTGAGCATTGGGGCCTATTCTCATTTCCTCTCTGTCTCTAACACTCTCACTTCTGTCACACTGTGACATTATCTGACTGCTCACATGCACACACGCTCCTTGTCAGCAGCCAGACAATCATGAAGGTTCCCAGCTTGTATTTATGCATACACACACTTTCTGAGGAAGTGGTCAATGCAAACAGAACAGAGGGCATGACTGCTGTGTCTCTGACCCATCAATAGATTTTCCTTAAGGACGTTCTCTAATTGAGAAAGCATAAGAAAAGATCCGTTTCACACCCTAGACAACTGCCCACTGTCTGTTTTCTACAAAAGGCAGCTATGCTTGAAGGTAGCATCCTAATTGAAACACATTTCATAACATATTGTTTTCATGACATTTCCATTAGTGACATTAGAGAGCTAACAGGAAGTTGTGATTTGCTTAGTATGATTTTAAATTTCGTAATGCTAAGAAGAACTGGCAAAATTATTGAATGGTGGCAGTACAAACCATGCATTTCAAAGTAACAATAGGGCTCAGTGTTTTTTTTTTTGTGGATCAGTTAAACAGAGTAAACACTTTACAGGTGCTCTGAATTTGTATTGATTAAAAGATGCTTTTGTAATAGTTCTGTGCTCATGTTTTGTTATATGGACTTTTACTTTATAGATCTGTTCCATTCCGGTTTCCTTAAAGGGGACCTATTATGCCCCTTTTTACAATAGGCTTGTTTGAGATGCTCCTCGCCTCGCCTGAACTGAAAGCAGGTGGCTGCAGTGAGGGGAGGAGTGAAATAAGTGCAGTCAAGACGGACAGTTCTGACCTTTCAAAGTGGAGCAGATACTTACGAGATCATAGGCGGATATCACGTTATTCTCACTTATGCTATGTGTTGCTGATAAACATCATATAATGTCAGTTCTGTTGCTTTTATATTAAAATAGATATGATAAATGACACCCAATGTGCTTGCTATTTAATTCCATATGAAAGGCGTATTTATCATCCGTTTTTACTTTAACGCAAACATGTATTTTATATTTTTATAGAAATATGACAACAATCACATATCTTACACAGAGATCAATCAAATGAAATCAGATAAAAAATAAAATATTTGGAGAGCAATCCGACACAGCCGCCTCACAGTAATAATGCGGGGGAATGTCCGAGGAGAGGGCTCCGAGCTCGCTATTTGCCTGAACAGGTAAAGGCTCCTGCGGGCTCCAGGGCTCGATTGCCTGAAAAACAAAAAAATGAGAGGGCTCCGAGCTCGCTATTTGCCTGAACAGGTAAAGGCTCCTGCGGGAGCAGTCACTGCTGCGGCATTGGGGAAACACAGAAAGGCTCCTGTGGGAGTGGGGTTTGGAGTTGTTGGGTTGGGTTGGGTGAAGTTGAGATGAGCCGCTATGGGTATATTTAGTGGTGTTAAAAGGGATGTCTATGGTGGGTCTGGAGTTTAAGTGAACAGAGATGGACTGTCGTTAAAGGGGTCGGCTGATGAGGGTTCAGTGAGCTCCTTTGATATGGAAGCAGTCTGACCAAATGTAGCTGTTGAAGGCCTTTAAAAAAACAACAACAAAAAAATGAAGTAGAGTGGTGAGGGAGAGGGTCAGCGGTGGCAGCCTCATGCTTAAATCAGCCTCTGGGCTAGTGTCTGCTGTGGAAGCTGGAGGCCACTGAGAAGGAAAAGGGGGTTATTAATAACGGGAGGAAAAGACTGAGATGTGTGGGCCTGTGTTGCAAGTGGAGGCAGCCTCACACTTGCTTCAGGTGCTGTAGCTGTAGGCCATGGGAAGGGAGTGGGGTTCCTGAAGAGCTTTTGTAGCCTGCGCCGCTAGCGGAGGCAGCCATACACTAGGGACTGTAGAGAGCGGGGTGCCACTGAAAAGGAAAAAGGGGAAAAAAAGTAGCAAGAGGAAAGTCTGAGATGTGAGGACCTGTGTTGCAAGTGGAGGCAGCCTCACACTTGGGTTGGCTCTGGGAGTGGGAGTGGAAGAAGGGGGGGGGGGTGGCAGGCATTGGGGCTTGCGCCATTAGAGGAGGGAGCCTCACGTTAGAGTTGGATGGTGGGACTGCAAGCCATGGATAGGGGAGAGGGTTGGGAGTGGGGTAAGGAAAGGGCTGTGGATGGGTCTGCGCCACTAGTGGAGGCGAACTCACGCTAGTGTCTGCTATGGGAGCTGGAGGCCACTGAAAAGGAAAAAGGTATAAGAAGTAGTAGGAGGAAAGTCTGAGATGTGAGGGCCTGTGTTGCAAGCGGAAGCAGCTTCGTGCTTGCTTCACCTGCTGTAGCTGTTGGCCACAGAAAGGGAGTCCTGAAGAACGTGCAGCCTACACTGCTTGCGAAGGCAACCTCACGCTAGCATTTGCTATGGGAGCTGGAGGCCACTGAACAGAAAAATGATTATTAGTAGTGTGAGGAAGCGGAAGAGATGTGTGGGCCTGTGTTGCAAATGGAGGCAGCCTCACATTTGCTTCAGCTGCTGTAGCTGTTGGCCATAGAAAGGGGCTGGGGTTTGTGAAAACTGGCCAAGTGGCACATCAACTAGAGACTTGGAGAGAGGTGCCTAGCAATATATATCACATGTGAATTAGGATGCAAGTTGTGCTTGTTCAATAATAATTTCTTTATGATACACCTTTGTTGTTAGTTTATGCCTATAATTGTTAATCATTTAGGTACATAGTTGAACTTATTTCTCAAAAATCAATCTTTTTCATCCGTGTATCTGAGTGAAATGTTTAATTTAAAATGCAGGTAAAAATAATAGTAAAATTTATTCAGAAAATCTGAGTAATATCTTTGTTTATTCCACGCAGTTTTGCGTCATGGTTACAAGATGACATCAACATCCTTTTATGTCACAAAGTAGTTTAACAACTTGGCAACTTTACCTAAAATTAATTTGCAACCCGGCCTGTGGCACTAGCGGAGGCAGCCTCGTGCTAGCATCTGGTACAAGAGCTGGAGGCCCGGCTGCATACAATGCAGCCAAAGCGTGAGCCAAGTGAGGCTTTGCTGCGGTGAGTTCTGGGGCGCGGCCCAGGCTCATTGAAGGCCTGTCGCTGTGACCCAGCGCTTAAGGAAAGCCGAGTCTTGTGCTGAGCGAGACAAGTTCGGGGCTTTGCAAGCTTGCTCTAAATATTGGATGTCCTGCTAAAGTGGATTTAGGAATGAGGTTGACTGATTTCAGAGAGATGAATAGATCATACAGATCCACTTTTTTTACCCACTGCGAGAACGGTGCATCGTTATTAATAAGCGTTTGCCTCAGGCTTAAATACGGTCCAATCAGAGTAATTGTTGGCACGGCCGAATGATACAAGGATACCAAAGAAGTTGAAAGTCTCGCCAGTGGATCAAAAACATCTGCATCTTCGATCAATCCTGGCTCTCCAAACAAATGTCTGGCGGAGAACTGGAGCTTGTAGCCTAGAATTTTTTTTTCTAGAAGGAGTGATCCTGGGCTAGCAAATTGCGGCAGAGGTCTCTGATAAGGGTATTTTTGGGGCCTGGAGAAGTTTTAAAAAAAATGTCATGACCTGACATTTGTGTTCTTTTTTCAGTTGCTCGGGCAAAGTCTAGTCTCACTGTAATGCGCGCACAAACTGCGCTTTGTAGCATTGTATGTACAACATGATTGTGTTTTTGTGAGAAAAATTTTTTTTGCTGGTTATTGTGAAAAACTAAAAATGTTAAATGTAATTAAATCATACTTGGGTTCCCAGGACGTTTGTTTGTACCCTAGAATTTTTTTTTTTTCTAAATGAAAAATCAATATATTGATTTAAATTTTCTAAGACACTTTTTGTTTGGTAAAAGTCATATGCGAGTAGGCATCAACTATCATGAATTCACACCTGAGAAGACAAAGGCCTGCATAATGAGCTGCATAATGAGCCATTCAGTCAGCTGTGTCACTGAGAGGGATGAGTTACAAGAAAGAATGTAAGGACAAAATAAATCTATATAATTTTATGTTTGTAGTTTATTTAATTATCCCACAACATAATTTAATATTCACTTGTGAGTGCAGTTAAACAGTTTATTAGATTAGGATCAATCAAAGCTGACTTTCAAAGCTGAATTTTTAGAGCATCATTACTCCAGTCACACAATCCTTCAGAAATCCTTTTAACAATCTGTTTTTCTACAAAAAAAAAACAAAAACATTTATTGTTATTATTATTATTATTAATGTATTGTAATGTAATTTTTTCAGTTTTTTGGGGGGGATAAATTGAAAGAACAGCATTGTTTGTTACATCTGTTAAATTTACATTTATTTGTTAAATTTATATTATTTACATCAAGCTTTTGAATGGTATAGTAGTGTATATTGTTATTGAAACTTCATAATGTTTAACTTGATTATACATTTAGTCAGGAATTATAGTTTGAAAAAAGTCTAACTAGTAAAATATTTACACGTTATGTGAAACCTAATACAAGTATATAAATAAATAAAAAGAGACTTACTCATGTTTATGATCTCTGCTGAATAAAGCACTTCATTCTTTTTTTCTGAGGAAATCCAAATCTCAAATCCTGAGGTAATCCACATCACACCTTTTTGGGGTGAATTATGTCTTATTCCTCTCAGCGCGAAGCAAACAGTAAAATAAAAAAACTTGAACAGTCTCGCTGCGTTGTCTTCTGTTGTGTGTGCGTATTAAAAAGCTGCGCGCTTCAGTGAAACATGTGAATCTCAAAAGCGCGCTCGGCGCGGGGGCGTGGTCACAGTAGAAGATTATGAAGGGAGACGTGAAAGACGGACATCGCGTTGTTTTCATATTGATTACTTTATCACAGAATATTTGTTTTAGCACTTGTTTAGTTTAAAAGTAGACATGTCAGGCTTTCTATAGATATCTCTCTCATGTCTCTGTGTTGAGTATTCACGGAGTTACAGTTCATTTTAATGACGCATTTGTAAATGAAGATCCCCGCAGACAAAGGCTGCAGACAGCACTCCTTGTTTGTTATCTTTATTTTATAAATACACAAAGTTTTGTTATGTCTGTATACAAAAAAGTAGACCCTTTACAGATTCGATTGATGTATTGCTCTTATCTGTACGATCAAATCTAAAAGTGTAATTTAAGTTCTTTTCGGGGTTATCAGGACAAAATGCACGTTAATCGACTCCAGAGGGTTAAAGTTGCCTACTAAATATACTGTTGGGTAGTTTAATCTACAACAATGCATTATGTTGTAAAATACCATAATATTTTTAGTGTTGCTGTCTGTGAGAAAAAAAGAAAATTTAGAACTTCATATTTGTTAGAGAATACTTAATGAATGTACTCCCTAACAGTCCACCTCTGATTATTTTGAAAATGAAAGTATTAACATTTTGTCAGAATAACACATTTTGCTAACTACATTTACATTTACATTTAATCATTTAGCAGACGCTTTTATCCAAAGCGACTTGCAAATGAGAACAGTAGAAACAATCAGACCAACGAGAACAACAACGGTATACAAGTGCTATGACAAGTCTCAGTTAGTCTAGTACAGAACACGTAGCCAGGGTTTTTTTTTTTTAATATGATAGACAAGAAAAAGAAAAGGTAAGTACTAACTATTAGTTGGTTACCCGAGCCTGCTTAAATGCTGAGGGAAATGTTCCAGAGTGAAGAGAGGAGTTGATAGTGTGAGTAAGAGAATAAATTACTAAACAACAAACCCCTAGAATGAAGAGAATAAGGATAGAAACAATTCATCAAGTAGTAGGATGACTGGACAGGATAAGTTTGGAAACGTCCGTCTCTGAGAGTGGAGAGAAGAAGGAGAGAGAGTGTGCATTAGTCGTTGTGAAGTTATCCTCAGTCTGCGGTGTGCAGAATTGGTCACTGATGGTTCTTGTCTTATTTGTGAAGTAAACTGCAAAATTGTCAGCTGCAAGAGTCGATGGAGGAGGAGGTGGAGCCGGATTAAGAAGAGAAGAGAAGGTTTTGAAGAGTGTCCGAGCGTCACAACAGTTGTTAATTTTGTCGTGGTAGTATGATGTTTTAGCAGTGAAGACATTTGGCAGAGAAGGAAGAGAGGAGAGACTGATACACACTGAGGTCGGTAGAGTTTCTTGATTTTATGCCATTTCCTCTCTGCAGCCCTGAGTTTAGAGTGATGTTCACGGAGAACATCGGACAGCCAGGGGCAGATGGGGTGGAGCGTGCTGGTCTAGACGACAGTGGGCAAAAGTTGTCCAAGCAAGTGTCCGTAGCACTTTTTGTGTCCAGAGCTGAAAACTGCGAGAGTGAAGGAAGTGAGGATGCAACCAACAGAGGATAGGCGAGATGGAGAGAGTGAGCGTAGGTTCCGTCAAAAGGTGACCCGCGTTGGAGCGTATGCCGCTTCAGGAGTAAGTGCTAGGTTAGCAGTAATGAGGAAGTGGTCTGAGGTGTGCAGTGGAGCAAGGGTAAGACACACAGTAAATAAAGCAAAATTTTCCTAGCAACGACGATCACGCAGTAGTCTAATGAGAAAACGATGCAAAACACTTACAAACTGCTGTCCTTATCTGTCGCTCGACTGTTTCTTCTGACAAGCGCTTACAAAACAGCTCGTTAAGTAGTGCTTTACTGGCTATGGTCACACCTCCCTATTTAGCAGACCAAAACTGGCCAGTCCCGCGATAGGCAAACGCAAAACCAAACGCCACTTCCACACGTATTCACCAGGGTAAGACACACAGTAAATAAAGCAAAGTTTTCCTAGCAACGACGATCACGCAGTAGTCTAATGAGAAAACGAGGCAAAACAGTTACAAACTGCAGTCCTTATCTGTCGCTCGACTGTTTCTTCATCAAAGGCTGCATCTGAAGGACTTGGATTGGTCAAACAGAGCACTGTTCAGCTGTAACAGCTGTCACTGAATATTGAGCTGTACAATGCACTGTACAATGGAAGTGCATTAGCATGATTTATATAATACCTATATGACCACCATCAATTTGTAGCAGTGAATGAATCAGAAAGAGCTTTAGAATCAGAAAGAGCTTTATTGCCAAGTATGCTTACGCATACAAGGAATTTGTTTTAGTGACATAAGCTTCCAGTACACAGAGACAAAAAAAACAAAAAAAAAAACAAATTGCAAATAAATTGTATGAACAGTTGTGCTATAGATGACAGTGGATTAGAATAGAGTAAGATGCAGAGATGTACTTGGATGGAGGGGTAACAAATAAATCTAAGAATATTGCACATTTTTGCATAAGTGGTGAACATTTAACTGTTCATGTTTTTTTTTTTTTTTAATGAATATGATAGACAAGAAAAGGAAAAGGTAAGTACTAGTATTAGTTGGTTAAGTGCAGGCGAAAAAGATGTCTTTAGCTGTTTTTTGAAAATGAGTAAAGACTCAGCTGTTCGAATTGAGATCGGGAAGGTCATTTCACCAGCTGGGCGCAGTCCAGGAAAAAGTCCGTGAGAGTGATTTTGAACCTCTTTGGGATGGCACCACAAGGCGTTGTTCACTTGCAGAGCGCAAACTTCTGGAGGGCGCATAAGATTGAACTAATGAGCTTAGGTATGTTGGCGCTGTGCCAGGACATGAAGTGCACAGGACAGACTCAATGACGGCTGAGTAGAACTGTTTCAGCAGCTCCTGTGGCAGGTTAAACTTCAGCTGGTGAAGGAAGTACAACCTCTGCTGGGGCTTTTTAACAATGGAGTCAATGTGATTGTCCCACTTCAGGTCCTGAGAGATGGTGGTTCCCAGGAATCTGAATGACTCCACTGCAGCCACAGTGCTGTTAATGATGGTGAGTGGGGGGAGTGCAGGGGGTTTCTCCTGAAGTCCACAATCATCTCCACTGTTTTGAGAGTGTTTAGCTCCAGGTTGTTAAGACTGCACCAGACAGCGCAGCTGCTCAACCTCTTGTCTGTAAGCAGACTCGTCAACTACATGAGATGTCATAGTGTACAGGGAGAAGATCAATGGGCAGACAATGCATCCCTGAGTGTCTTTCTAGGTGCAGTCGTTGGGTGTAGAGGGAGAAGAGCAGTGGGTAAGAGAACACATCCCTGAGGGGCACCAGTGTTGGTTTATCACCCTTTTAACATGAACATCTAATATCCCTAAAGCCAGGCTTACGTGCGCTTGCGTCTGAGTCTGTAAAGCCAGGCTTAGTTTCGCTTGCGGAAGGGATGTAAACGCTCACCAGAATGAACGAGTGAAACTCCAGCGGCGAATAGAATGGCTTGCAGTTGACAAAAAGCACTTCTAGATCTGAGCAGCACATCTTCCTTAACACAGTTACAACTGTGCACCACCGTTCATTGATATAAAAGCATGTTCCGCCGCCACACGATTTCCCCGTTGATTCTGCGTCGCGATCCGCTCCGAACAGTTGAAAGCCCGGCAGATTGAGCGCGCTATCCGGTATGGCGTAATGGAGCCAGGTTTCCGTGAAACACAGAGCAGCAGAGTGTGATAAATCCTTATTTGTCCGGGAAAGCAGAAGGATTTCGTCCGTTTTGTTGGGTAGAGAGCAGAGATTTGCCAGATGGATGCTAGGCAATGGCGTTCGAAATCCGCGCATCCTGAGTCTAACGAGCGCACCAGCACGCTTTCCTCGTTTGCGCTTATTGAAGCGTTTGATTAGCGCCACTGCTCCACCGACAACAACGTTCAGTAAAACGTCCGAATAATTGAAATCCGGTAAAAGATTTTGTGGTGTGTTCTGCCGAATGTTCAGCAGTTCATCCCTGGTGAAACTGATCGTGGTTGACAAACCAAAAACAGGAAAAAAACGAACAAAAACAGTACAAACACTGGAGAGCCAAGCACTGAAGCAGCCGTCTGCGGCGCCATCGAGGTACGAAGAGGTATCATATCGATCACAAGTGCAGTATGGAGTACCTCAAGGCTCAGTACTAGGGCCGTTAATCTGTTACCCTTGGGAGATATCATCAGTAAACATGGTGTTAGCTTTCACTGTTATGCTGATGATACTCAGCTCTATATTTCTTCGCGGCCCAGCAAAACATATCAATTTGAAAAACTAACGGAATGCATAGTCGATATAAAAAACTGGATGACGAGTAATTTCTTACTACTAAATTTTGAAAAAACAGAGGTGTTAATTATAGGACCTAAAAACTCTGCATGTAATGACCTAGAACGTTGTCTAAGACTTGATGGCTGCTCTGTCAATTCTTCTTCATCAGTTAGGAACACTAGGTGTGCTATTTGATAGCAATCTTTCCTTAGAAAGCCACATTTCTAGCATTTTGTAAAACTGCATTTTTCCATCTCAAAAATATATCTAAATTACGACCTATGCTCTCAATGTCAAATGCAGAAATGTTAATCCATGGGATTTAACCTCAAGGTTAAATTATTGTAATGCTTTATTGGGTGGTTGTTCTGCACGCTCAATAAACAAACTCCAGCTAGTCCAAAATGCAGTAGCTAGAGTTCTTACTAGAACCAGGAAGTATGACCATATTAGCCCGGTTCTGTCAACACTGCACTGGCTCCCTATCAAACATCGTAAAGATTTTAAAATCTTGCTTATTACTTATAAAGCCCCGAATGGTTTAGCACCTCAGTTTTTAAACGAGTTTCTTGTTACATTATAGTCCTCCACGTCTGCTGCGTTCTCAAAACTCTGGCAATTTGATAATACCTAGAATATCAAAGTCAACTATAGGCGGCAGATCCTTTTCTTATTTAGTGCCTAAACTCTGGAATAACCTACCCTACCTAACATTGTTCAGGAGGCAGACACACTCTTGCAGTTTAAATATAGATTAAAGACCCATCTCTTTAACCTGGCTTACAAATTAAAACACTATAATAAGCTTCTAATATCCAATTCTGTTAAAGGATTTTTAGGCTGCATTAATTAGGTAAACCGGAACCGGGAACACTTCCCATAACACCCAATGTACTTGCTACATCGTTTGAAGAATGGTATCTACGCTAACATTAGTCTGTTTCTCTCATTCTCTCATTCTCTCTTATTTCGAGGTCACCGTAGCCACCAGATCCAGTCTGTATCCAGATCAGATGTTCACTGCAGTCACCTGGAACCAGTACGTATCCAGCCCAGATGGTGGATCAGCACCTAGAAAGGACCTCTACAGCCCTGAAAGACAGCGGAGACCAGGACTAGAGCCCCAGAGACAGATCCCCTGTAAAGACCTTGTCTCAGACGACCACCGGGACAAGACCACAGGCACCAGTTGAGTCCTCTGCACAATGTGACTTTGTTGCAGCCTGGAATTGAACGGCTGGTTTCGTCTGGCCAGAGGAGAACTGGCCCCCCGACTGAGCCTGGTTTCTCCCAAGGTTTTATCTCCATTCTGTCACCGATTTCTTAAAGTGCAGCTTCCAAACACTTCGAATTTTTTATATATAGAGGACAAGTCATTCTGAGCAAATATGCATACGACTTTACAATGCTCTATGGATAACAGAAAATGTAAAAACTGTCAGACATCTGATCTCACTCTGAAGCCACTCTCTCTGTGTGAGAGAAGGGAGGGGGGTTGGTGACTGACTGAGTGACTGACTGTGTGTGTTGTTGGTGACAGAGTCACTCTGATGTCACTCTGCCACTGCCCTCTGAGGAATGTGTGTGTGTGTTGAGTGTATGTGTTGACTGGGGGAGGGTGTGTGACGGAGAGAGAGAGAGAGAGAGAGAGAGTTAACATCTCTTTAATCACCAGAAAAAATAAAAAAATAATAATGATAATCAGTAATTGTGTGTTGTTGATGTTGTTGTTTTTTTCATCATTACAGCTAAAGAAATATCTTAGGCCTTATCCTTTTCTGTCAGTTTTATGGGCTCTGACAACATGATTTTATATAATTAGGTCAATAATTATGTTAATTACAACATAAAAAGATTTGTAAAAAATGCATACATGTGGACTTTTTTTTTATTTTGCAAATAATAATTTGAAACTCATTTGGTACTGACCTATGACAGACATCCAGTGACATGACATTTATCTGAATTTACATAATCTCTTGGATGTAACAGTAAAACAGTTCAGCTCACAGATGAAGACTAAGATGTAATCCAGGCAAAAATATTTCACAAATGCTTATAGATCAATAAAATCTTTTTCATCAAGTGTATAATAATTAGGCACATTGATAATCTGATGATATTTTTTTTCCAAGAACATTTTACCAATTCCAAATCACATCAATCTTAATAACTACTATACATTTGGTATTTAATCATTTATGACTGATATATAATTGTCCTTGAAGGCTGGAAGTTAAAAACTCCTATATTCAGGAGTGCTGATTATTAGGCAGTTTTTCTTTTACTGATAAAATTACCCTCACTTAATTAGATAACATGCAGAGAAGTATTGTGAAATACTTGTAATATTTAAGACGAATTCTTTATAGGCTTTATGGACAGATACGTTTTGAGTGACGTCTTGAAAGGATCAGCACCACATCCTCTTTTACACGACCTGTCCCTGAAGAAATTAATCTTCCAGAACAGGAGTCGGGAATGTACGGCTCGCGAGCCGCACCTGGCTCTTTGACAGAAATCATGTGGCTCGCCAGATCTCTTACCCTTTACCAACAAATGATCCATTACAAAAAACAATACATCACTAGATATCAGCGATTTGTTGCAGAGTCCTACAATCAAGCTGACAAACTGCCTTGTAAAAATAATATTTAAAAAAATATATATATATTATATTTTTTTTCTGCTGTTCAGTCCTGACGTCTATTATCTCTCTGATATATCTCTATATCTCGTACCGATATATATAATAATTATATATATATATATCTATATATATATATATATCATAACAGCAGAAAACCAGTGTAAAAGTATGTAAAAAAGTCCACCAGGACTGAAAACAATATACTTTGTGACAAGAGCCCAATATTGGTTGAAAACATTGCGCCGGTTACTTTCGCTTTTTCCGCGCAGGTGCGGAGGGAGTGAAGGGGTGGTCAGCAGTAGCTTCAGCTGCATTCAATATGATAGTATTAATAAAGGACCTAGGGCTGTGCGATATGGACAAAAATAATTAATCGATTTCAATTTTAATCACGATTTTGTCACACACAGACATGCTTTACAGTAATAAATGCATTCAATATGAATTTGAAACATATTTTCAAAAGAAAACCAATTAGAGCTTCATCAAAAAGTTGTAACATGTCTCTAGAACAGACTACTCAAAATAATCACTAAGTAAAGGTGTGACAAAATGTCTAGACATATGGCCAAGAAAAAAAAAAATATTGTTCATGTTAATTAATATAGTCAATGTTAATAACTGAAATCTTATTAAAAAGTGTTACTAAAGTTTTATATGTCGTTCTGTGTGTGTGTTTCACAGTCTTGATGGTTTGGATTAACCCTTTAATTGCCAAATCCTTTAAAACCAGACTGCCAGAGAGTTACTGTAAATGCATGTGCACAGTTTTACTTTCCACCATTGGCTTGGCCCGCCATCGGCTGCTTGCAGCTTATGTAGGCTCACTGGAAGGGCGAGAGCCCTATGGGTTTGCTTTCCTTAGAATTAGTTTTTATGGGGGTTTTTGGAGGCCTTAACATACTCAAAAAACTCTTGAAAATTGGCACACAGATTGGAACCTGCGGCCATCAGGACGCCGCAGAGGCTGGGACCCGGGCGTGGCACGAGGCTCTACTGCGCCCCCTGGAACACAGTCAGAAATCTTGAACCATAGCTCACACATACTTGCATGTATTTATATGAAACTCTGTACACTTATAGACCTCATTGAGCCGAACAACTTTCGCGCTCTATGTCATAGGCTCCGCCCAACAGGAAGTCAGCTATTCAGGGCTGTTTAAGAAAAGCATGCTCTGGAATTTGAAATACTCCTCTGAGGTTTTCCACCCGTTCTCCACGAAACTCTGTGAACATGATCTCAAGACATTGGGGATGAAAAATTGCCAGGGGATTTTTGATATCTCGAACGGTTTGCCCGTGGCGAGGCGTTGAAATTAGGGCAAAAAATGAGAAACAGGAAATGTCTAATAACATCCACATACACTACCTGAGTTTTATCAAACTTCATTGTATTGTTCGATGTATGATGCCGATCGCATATATGTGACTATTAGGAGTCAAAGTTATAGCGCCACCAACTGGCAGCAGGCAGTGTGTCATTTTCAAAATGCTTTAAATTCAGCATCTTATTTTCACTCGATTTGCTTCAAACTTCATCAGAATAATGACAAAACACGTCCGATGTAAATCTGTTGTGGGGATATTGATAGCTAATATAGTGTTGCCGTGGCAACATGTCAATCTTGAATATTCTGTTCTGGTGATTTTGAGGCAGATAAAATGCTCAGAATTACACGAAACTCAAAACACATATCAGTATTAATGATAGCCAGACAATGGCAAAAGCACATGAAAGGGCGTGGAGGAGGCACTCTATAGCGCCACCTTTTGTCAAAAGTGGGGGGGTTAGTTTTAGCTACAGACACCAAACTTGGCACATATATTGTTCTTATCAAGACGGACAACTTTCTAATTTACAGTCATCAGCTGCGACCTACAGGAAGTTGGCTATTTTGGTTTAAATGTGGATTTTTGGAAAAATATGGCTGTGAATTAATGCATACTCCGCAGAGGAGAATTACACTATACACACCAAACTCTGTCTACATGATGCCAATATACTGAATATGTTAAATTGCGAACGGGTTTAGGATACCTTGAACGGGTGTGGCCATAGCGATTTATTAAAGTAACATTAAAAAATGCAACAGTTACTTTCCTATATCTTTTGAATTCTTTATTCTAACCCTTCATAATTTTTTACATATGTAGTAGAAGTCATTCTTAGAAAACACAGTAAGTTTCATAAATTTATCATGTTCAGGAGCCAGCATAAAATTAAAACTATCATAACTTCAGGATCAAGCATGCATTTTTTAACTACCAGTGATGGCCACCAGATGGAGCTATAGGATTACTTTTAAATAATTATGGTAGAAACGCGTATAGAGCATTTAAATCATTTATATACAAAACTTTCAAAGAATAATAATATTAATTTTAAAAAGTTAATGAATTTTACTGGTAATACAGTTTTATATAATCATTTCACAAATGTTTATAGATCATTAAAAGTATTTTTTAAAATGGTTATAGATCAAAAAAAATGTGTTAAAAGAATTTTATATATATTCTTTGTGTGTGTGTGTGTGTGTATGTGTTTAGAGAGAGAGAGAGAGAGAGAGAGAGAGAGACTCACATTATTAAATGCTAGGGCTGGGCGATATGACGATTTAAATCGGATGGACGAACTTAAAAGTCTATCGATTCATGTTGTGCTCTATCATTTATTTTGTGGTGCCGCAAAATACATTGTTTACGGCAATACGTTTTCATTATTTGAATGACGGCAGTCACATGCATTACACGTGTATGCAGACAGACGCGTGAATAACAGCATGCGCGCGCTCACGTCACGTTGCTGTGCGCGTGGTCATGGTTTTTAAGCACTGCAGTTTGACCCCTTAACAGTATACCCCCATTTTCGGCATAGAGACAGAAATGACATACCCAAAATAAAAAGGTTTCTGCTCATGAGTCTTTCTGACTAGATACATAATCAACATATGTTCACAAAGCTGACACTTCAAAGTTTACTGTTCAAGAATCAGAATTACTCAGAATTACTCAGTTATGATAATAAAGATATATAAGCTCAAACATAAAAACAAAAATATTAAAAAATTTTTTTAAACGTATTAACTACTGATTTTAGGCCGTTGAAACACAAAAACAAGAGCTATATGCGCGCGCTGTCTCTGTTTCTGTGTGAGAGGAGTGCGTGAGCTGCGCATCAGCTGCTAATAGAGCTCGTGAGCATTTTTGTCGCTTTATTGGCTTTGAACGATTGCATAAACACTTATATGCGTCCAAATGCAAGTATCCTCATAAACACAGTCATTCAGGTTTTAAATGATTGTAAACAGTTGCGAGAGAAAGCGTATATGTAACAGTATATTGGATCTGGACTTCGGTCTTAAAGGGGAAGCTGTCCAATATTCGTCCTGTCTGCCATTCATGAAAATCTCTCACTGCTCTTGACTAAATCACTTTTGTAACTAGAATAAGAAGAAAACAAATAAACAAACAATGCTAATTTGCTATTTGACTGATAAATTAATTAGTCTTCACTGTCTACGTTATATACATCTATCTATCTATCTATCTATCTATCTATATATATATATATATATATATACACATACATATATATATATATATATATATATATATATATATATATATATATATACACATACATATATATAGATAGATAGATAGATAGATGTACATAACGTAGACAGTGAAGACTAATTCACTTATCATATCGTGATATAAGATTTTGGTCATATCGCCCACCCCTAGACAATTATTGTTTATTTAAATTAATTAATTATATAACTGAAACCTTATTGAAAGTGTTACTAAAGTTTTATATGTTGTGTTTGTGTGTGTGTCTCTTGATGGTTCGGATTAACCCTTTCATTGCTGTATCCCTTAAATCCAAACTGCTAAAGTAAGTGTGCCCAGTCCTGTTCCTGGCGATCGACTGTCCTCCAAAGTTCAGCTCCAACTCTAATCAGCCACACCTACCTTTAATTTTCAAGCGATCCTGAAGACCTTAATTAGTTGCTTTAGGTGTATTTGATTAGGGTTGGAGCTAAACTTTTGCAGGACAGTCGATTGCCATTAACAGGGTTGGACACCCCTGTGCTAGACGGTAACTGTGTATGTGCTCGCTGGGCACACTTTGACTGATGCCACCGGGGTGGCGTTTGCGCTGACGGCTCGGGCCCGCCATCGCTGCTTGCAGCTATATTTTTTTATTATTATTATTATTATTATTTTTTTTTTTTTTCAACGTCTCGGGGGCTTTTGGGGCCCTTAACATACTCGAAAACTCTTGAAAATTGGCACACACATTGGAACCTGCGGCCATTAGGGCCGGGCAGAGACTGATACACGGGCGTGGCACAGGGGCTCTACAGCGCCCCCTGGAATATGGAGGGCCATATATCATACATACTTGCACGTAGACGTATGAAACTCGGTACACATATAGATCTCATCAAGCCAAACAACTTTCGTACTGCATGTCATAGGCTCCGCCCAACAGGAAGTTGGCTATTTAGGGTTTAGTATTCTTATTTTTCGTCAAAGTCGTGGGGGCTTTTGGGGCCCTTAACATGCTCAAAAACTCTTGAAAATTTGCACACACCTTAGAATCTGTGGCCATTAGGAGGCTGCAGAGGCTGAGACCCGGGCGTGGCACAGGGGCTCTACGGCGCCCCCTGGAACACAGTCAGAAATGTTGATGTATAGTTCAAACATACTTGCACGTATTCATATGAAACTCAGTACACATATAGATCTCATTGTGCCGAACAACTTTCGTATTGCATGTCATAGGCTCCGCCCAACAGGAAGTCAGCTATTTAGAGCTATGTAAAAAGTGCATGCTCTGGAATTTGATATACTTGTCATAGGTTTTTTACCCGATTGCCACCAAACTTGGTCAACATGATCTCAAGACATTGGGGATGCAAAATTGCCAGGGGATTTTTGATATCTCGAATGGTTTGCTCATGGCGAGGCGTTGAAATTATGGCGAGAAATGAGAAACAGGAAGTGTCTAATAACATCCACATACATTTCCTGATTTTAATTAAACTTCATCAATTTGTTCGTTGTATGATGCCGATCGCATATATGTGACTAATAGGAGTCAAAATTATAGCGCCACCAACTGGCAGCAGGAAGTGTGTCATTTTCAAAATGCTTTGAATTCAGCATCTTATTTTTACTCAATTTGCTTCAAACTTCATCAGAATAATGACAAAACACGGCCCATGTAAAACTGTTGAGGGGATATTGATATCTAATATAGTGTTGCCATGGCAACATATCAAACTGGAATATTTTTCTGTATAATATATTCTGATTTTGAGGCAGATAACATGCTTAGAATTTCATCAAACTCAGAACACATATCAGTATTAATGATAGCTAGACACTGGCAAAAGGTCATAAAAGGGCGTGGAGGAGGCACTCTATAGCGCCACCTTTTGTCAAAAGTGGGGGGCTTAGTTTTAGCTACAGACACCAAACTCGGTACATATATTGTTCTTATTAAGACGGACAACTTTCTAATTTACAGTCATTAGCTACGACCAACAGGAAGTCGGCTATTTTGATTTGAATATGGATTTTTGGCTCTGTGTGAGGAATGTATGTGTGCTGAGACTTTCATTGTCTAAGAGAAAATGCGCCTCTACAGGAGCAATTCCCGGGACTGAGAGGGAGGAGTCTCGCTTAGTTTCACTTTTAAATCGGTTAAAAATACAACTAAATAAATCAATTTAATTCACACTGACAAGCTAAACCAACATATCTTATTATTAGCGGGTCAGGGCTTATTAATAATTGATGTCTGGCGACAGAGAACAGAGAGATAGACGAGAGATATGTCACCGCTCCGAACAGCGCGTGCTGTCTCAACGAGCTCACAACAAACGAGTTTATTCTTGTTTAAGACCTTTTAAAAATAAAATATTACGGCGATTCCACACAATCCGCCAATTAGAACACACCAAGAGCTAAATTCAGATGTTTGTGAGCTGTTAACATGTTAAAATGAAATATTTGCTGCAGCCTGTCTGACAGCGCGAGACGTCTGAACACTTGAAGGGAAAAAAAGTCTACATACAGAAACTACAGCCTTTTACATTAAAACACAGCGGCGAATCAACAAAAAACAATTAGAAGAACATATTATAGAGATGAAAATGAGTGTTTATGAGTGCTTGTGAGATTTTCTTTGTCTAAGGGCTGAACATCACATCGATTGCTCTGCGCTCCAGAACAGGGTGATGGTTTTTTTCGGCGAGAACGGACAAATAAATACACATTTAATTCACACTGACAAGCTGAACCAACATATGTTATTATTACCGGCTCAGATCTCATTAATAATTGATGTCTGGCCAGAACAGTGAGAAAGACCAGAGAGAAATCACCGCTGCATCAGCGCGTGCAGTCTCACGAGCTCACAATAAAAGCATTTTTATAGTTTTAAGAGCTTTTTAAAATAAAATATTACCGCGAATGCACACAATCCACCCATTAGAACACAACAAGAGCTAAATTCAGGTATTTGTGAGCTGTTTGATTGTGAAAATTGAAAGACTATTTGACAGCGCGAGACTGTCTAAGGGCAGAATAACATCGATCTCTCGAGCTCCAGAGGACGCTGATTCTGGCAAGAACGAACAAATCAAGAACAAGGTTATTTCAAAATACATAATAGCTTGGCGAATATAAACGAAAACAGTCACGTAAACATAAACAGTTGAGAAATAAATCTGAAGTGTATCATGATACTGGATTTGAATATTAAAGTGACTGCATTTACCAGCTGCTTTCTGTCTTTAATTTTAATCTATAAAAACAGAAAATAATTCGTCTTGGCTGCTTTTTTTGTATGTATATTCATGTATTTATTATTATTATTATTATTATTATTTTTTATTTTTTATTTTTTTTGCTCTAACAAGAATTAATCTATATTTAATTAAATTAAATTTCTGCATCTAAACACCTATAAACCTAAAACATGCTCTATTAAACTATTGTTAGCAATTTCTTTATCATCCAGTTTAACTGGTGTACACACTTTTATTTTCATAATATTTTTTTTTTTTTTTTTTTAGATAATAGACAGTTACAGTGGTCTATAATAAATATTAACAGGTTTTGTTCAAGCTGCTTAAAATGTTTGAAGTAGGCTCATTTTTTTAAATGTAAATCCTAAAAACAAAAAAACAACAAAAAAAACCAAACAAAAAAAACAAAAAAAAAATAAAACTGGGAAACAGCCATATTTACGAAAAGGTGCTTAACCTATAGAAAAATAAAACTATGAATTAAATTAGTGTTTAATTTTTAGTAATGACCATTTTTGTTGTCATAAAAACCTTCTTCTTTACAATACAGAATAACGATTGTCAATAGTAAATATTATGAAAACAACAACTGTTGTATTTTTCATCATTATATAGTTTATGTATTATAATTGTAAAAACAAAACAAATTTAGCAACTCACATAGTAATCATTCAACACTGCTTAAAAATGTAAGTTGAAAATTAAACTCATGATTAAGCATGAAATAAGATACAGAATCAGTAAATTCGATTTTAATGTGGGTATATTATCAGTAAACTAATCATTAAATATTTATAATCAATCAAAAAATATTGGCCCCTTTCATAATGTTGTTCAAAAATGAAGGGCACAATGCTAATGTTGTCCACTCGATGGCGCCACAGGACAGCAAATACTTCAAGATCTGTTCAAAGACTTGAAAATGTTTCATTTATGTAAATAAATCAAAAATGCATATACATTCATTCTTTTTTCATAAACTTTAATAAAGCCCAATATAGTAATTATGCAAAAACTATCATCTCCGAAATACCATTACGTTTTTATCTTATTTTAATAGTATTGACAACATATTTCTCAAGTTATCACGCATTACTGAAAAAGTGAAGAAGGGACACTATATTTGTTATCTATTTTCATGTTGTGCGTATAATAATTTACTTGAAAAGAGACACGTCCATTGTTTAACTGCATCATCTACACAAACCATTGTGCTTGGACCCCTTATGATCACCTGGACTTAAACCACATTGTTTCAGTTACCTTCTGTGTCTTTGGCCACAACGCTTCAGTGACAGGAATGTGAAATAGCAAACAGGGGAACAAATAAAAGGCATGACTTTATTTGCATCCAGCTAGCCAACTCTATTACAGGTGTTCCACAGCCAAGACTCTTATTAGAATAGAAAATAGCAAGGGTTCGAATAAATAGTTTATTAATCATTTAATTTCACTTTCTTAATGAATATTGTACACACAAACACACACAAAAACACACACACACATCACTAACAAACAAAAACACACACACACACACACACACACACACACATCACTTGCAAAGACACACTGATCGGAGATCGTGCTGCGCACACACGTAAACATTCACAAGCATAGGCACTTGTCAAAACTCACACACAAGAATTAACAAAACAAAAACCTCCACACTTTCCAGATACATTATATTTCTCAGCAACTATGGGGTAAAATTTATGTTTTTGAAGTAACGAAACTCACAACACAACACTTTCAACATCCCCTCTCTCTCTTGATAATCAAATAAAAAAAATTCACCACTATTCATGACTCAAAAAAATTAAAAAAAATCAGAAATATAATTCATTATTTCCAGTAAATGTGTTCTTAGTGCACTACTTCATCTCTGAGTCTGATTTCAAGAGGGCAGAATGCTATATCTTCCAAAATTCTAGTTCTTCCCAAATTCTACCAGCACATAAATTTACCCACACGAGGTGATCAGACATAGGACAGCTACAAACCCCTCCCCCGACCAGCATTTGGCAAAGGGGACCACATTAGCATGCTGCTGTTACCAGCCTACAGACAATGCCCCAAACAGGAAAAAAACAGTTTCTAAAACAGTGTGCGATATATATCGTCTGCGATAATATCGTAATTGTTGTTTTAACGATGTGCGATTTGACATGATCGAATATTTAGCAAAGACCATTCAAAACAACCATACACATAACAAACAAACACAAACTAAAATCTACACTATTCCCCTTTCACTGCATCATTCAGTCTAATAAAAAACATTTAGAATTATCACAAATTCAAGACATTATGGCAGAACATGTATATATTTATACCACTTAATATAGTTAACCAGTTTCACTCGAAGAGTGCCATTTTTTTTCTCCAAAAATTACTATGATTACAAATGTGATATTGATTTTTTACAACAGTTCAATAAACAAGAAATTAATTAAGAGACTTACGATAATTAAGACACCATAATTCCTGTTTTTGCACTATTTCGACAACAAAAATAATTCCAAACAAAGCCACAACGCTGTTTTGCGTCTCTGAGTAACATGAGAGCGTTTCTTTGCTGAATGAATCGACTGTTTAAATAAATCGGTTCAGTCACAATGACTCAATTATTAACAGTGACTTGCTGCCACCTGCTGGCCGTTTTTTATTTCACATTCAAAATCTCTTTTATTATTGAAATAATTTCAAATATCAGTATTCAACGTTTTATGTTTAATATATCCAAACATTATCTATGCATTTGTAATTGCAGGTTAAAAGCATTCATGTCTTGCATTAAACAGTATCTAAATAAATCTAAATGCCACTTCAGATACAGCTTCTGTGTTGATTTGATTTGCTTGGTAACAGCCCAAATGTCTTATTATTCTAATTCACTGATTAAATGCAAGAATTTCATTCAAAAGATAATGGACACTTAAATAAAATGGCTTTATAAAGGTAAAAATGCCCATAAAATGTAAAATTAGGTTTAAACTTATTGGAAAATATTAATTTCTCTCAGTGTCAACTGACCTGCACACAGAATATGAAGAATTCAGCTGTCCACGGCAGTCCTTAAGGTACCTGCACAATAACACACCCAGCAAAATATCGTCCGATTGTTATCGATAAAATCCCAGAAAATATTGAGATTTTATTTTTTGTCTATATCGCACACCCCTATTCACAAATGGAGTGAAGATGCCATCTCCACATTGCAGGACTGCTTTGAATCCACAGACTGTCAGATGTTTCAAGATGCAGCAGGAGACAACATACAGGAATACACAGATTCTGTGATATGCTACATTAACAAATGCACAGAGGATGTTGTCCCATCCATTAATGTTAAGTCATTTCCAAACCAGAAACCATGGGTCAACGGTGAGGTGTGTGCCAGATTAAGAGCACAAACTGCTGCCTTCTACTCTGGGGATCTAACTGCTTACAAGAAGTCCAGGTATGACCTTCAAAGAACCATCAAATCAGCCAAAAATAACTTTAGGGACAGAGTGGAGTCAGAATATCATGGCTCTGACCCCCAACGCATGTGGAGCAGGAAGGAAAAGCAGTGTTGGGTCTTTGTCTGCCTCCTTACCGGATGAGCTCAATACATTCTGTGCTCGCTTTGAGACAGGCAACACATTCCCTGCTGTGAAAATACCTACTGACCTTGACACCTGCCCTTTGGTTCTAACCACACTCGAAGTGAGTAAGGCATTCAAGAGAGTCAACTGCCGGAAAGCTCCAGGTCCAGATGATATACACGGACATGTCCTGAGGGCCTGCGCTGTCCAGTTAGCAGATGTCTTCACCATCTTCAACCTCTCCTTGAGACTAACAGTGATCCCCACAAACAAACCACCATCATCCCTGTTCCCAAAAAAACAACTGTCTCCTGCCTGAATGACTACCGCCCGGTAGCACTGACACCAGTCATCATGAAGTGCTTTGAACGGCAAGTCAAATCCCACATCTGCTCCTCTCTACCTGATACCTAGGACTTATTCCATTTTGTTTACCGCTCAAACAGATCCACAGATGATGCCATTGCAATGGCCATACACTCTGCCCTGGAACACTTGGA